>NW_010176432.1:1453-4342 GCF_000695765.1 Mesitornis unicolor | reverse complement strand
TTATTATTATTATTATTATTATTATTTTGCTTTCATGTTATTTTTTGCTACTTTAACCGGAGGAAAGCGCTATCAGTTTAACCAGAAACAATGATTTGTCCTTGTCCATAGACCCTCTTGGAAAGGTAAGGTAGATGCTTAGTCACTCCAGTTTAATCTTACTGAGTGCCTTTGGGAACCAGGCAAGGAGGCTTCAGCAGAGCTGCTGGCCTAAGCACTGCTGGAAAGCAGCACGGCCAGCTCTGCCTGGGATCAGAAACAGGAATGGGTGTTAGCTGATAGCCTGTCTGTTGGAGAGGGCGAAACACTGCCCTCAGATCTGTGTATTGTTTTGCTGTTACCTGGAATCATCAGGAATTTCATCAAATTAAAATATGCATAACTGGTTTTGTAGCAAATTCAAGAAGGGACAGGAATGAAGTTTACAGATCAGGACGCTTCCCAGTGCTTCCAGCAGCCACCACCATTATCTTAAAAATGCCAGTCTTATAAAACACCACATATTGTTTTATGAGCTTGAAACTATTATTTCTGATACAAGGTTGCTCCTTATAGCCTGCAGGATCAACCTGCGTGTCACTAATATTGAAAAACATCATTTGGAGATTCTGAATGTAGACATGGCTGGATATCAATCATTACTTTCATAAAAAGCATTTTTTTTCTCCACCAATGAAATGAAGTTGTCAGTTTTTATTTGTGAGCTAGTTATTATAAAAATCAATTTACATAAGAGGCAATTTTAAGGCAAATTATTATGTTTCTTAGAGAATACCGTGGGAAATTTGTTTTGGTCTGTGATAAAATCTAGATCAGGGACTTGGGAGATAACATAAGATCACTGATAAAAGCTCAAAAAGAGAATGGAGATAAGTAACAATGAAGAAGAGAGGTCTATAACCTACAGTGGTCCAGATCACTCAGCTAAATAAAAAGTACTATACAGTATCTGCTTTAAAACAGCCAGTGTAAAATCATGCCTGTAGGGCTATTTAATTTAGCTTGTACTGATAAGAAAGAGCCCTCTGAACTTGGGAAGAAAGTACTGAGACAAGGATATACAGCTAACTTTGAAATCAGCTGTATCTGATGCCAGAGTGTGGTGTTGTTTAATATAAACCCTCAGTATATAACAAAGTATCTCCATAACCAGTGTGGTGGTGAGCAGATTTGTACTTGATGGTGATTTTCACCATTAAAGATATATGTTGAACTGGAGAGGGCTCAAATTAAGGACTGGAAATTGATGTACTTAATCTGTTAGTTTACAGTAGCAGAATTTAGGTAACTGACTCTTTAATCTGGTGAGGAAATAAGCAATCCTCTGGCTGAAGCTAAAGCTGAACACTCCAGTTCAAAAATGAACCATCAGAAATGAGAAACACCTTTTTCAATAGTGAGAGCAGTCAGCCAGGAAAAATTTGGTACATCACCTGCAATACATTCCCTGCATAGGACTTTTTTGTCATCAAGATTGAATTTTTATTTATGCTGTAGTCCATAATATCATAGCCATTTCTGACAGAATGTCAGAATAAATTATCACAGCAGTTCCTTTTATTTAGTTTTATGATCTATAAATCCTCCTAATATACCTTGATTATTGATTTTTAATATTATATAATTTTAAAAATCCACATTTTTCATGGCAACGCTGTGCTTTAAGCTGTTGTGCATAACATTGCATTTTAGCAAACAGCTAAATTTAGCAAACAGCTTGGTTTCAAATGTAGTTATGCAATATAATTGGAGAAGAGTAGCACATACATGGAGGATACACAAAAACATGGAGGATTTTACAAAATTAGCTTAAAGGGCTCATCATTTCACAGAGATTTTAAGCTCTGCATATCTGCACATAGATTTGATGATATAAATATGAGTTGGGACACAGCAAATTGTGCAAGTAAGCAAGAAGAATGGGAGTTTGGGTATGGATGGATAAAGAAAATACAAGATAACAAGGGTACAGGCTGATGGCTGGTAATCAGGAATGGCCAGAAAGCAATTTTGTGAGACATCTCAAGATGTTAAATTTGTTTCTCTTCAGCTTCAGAAAACGAAAGCTTTCCAAATGTTTCACCAAGACAAGACATGGCTGCCTTTTGTAACCCAGCAGTTTTGGTACTGGCCTCTGCAGGCTCAGCCCCCTCTTTGTGTTAAAACAAAGTAGATTTCTTTTACCTCAGATTACGCAAGCAGATTAGGGAATTAAACCCAAGGTTTTCATGTCCTCGAGTTGCGCCTGAATTAGCCCAGCTAATGAGGGAGCTTTCTCTAGTCCTGGAACACTTTTTTGTGAGGAATAAAAGCATTTTTCAGATTCTTTTTCCATTTTTTTTAAGTTGCTCTGTCGAAAGTACCAACAGCTGGGCCTGTATAGTGGTGGCAGGGAGACCTCACTGCAGTTCTAGACAGCAGTTGCCCAGAACTTCTCTGTGTATGACAACAGACCAGGGTTTTTTTACTTGCTCAACTCATTGCATGAAGCTGGGTGATGGGTACAAAGCTCTGCTTGGCTGTTTCCAAGACTACTGCTATGTTAATGAAAACAATTATCCAGGAAAGAGACAAAAACCCTAAATAACCTTAAGAGGCACAAAAATGAACATATTTATTTTTTAAAAAATCAGATTTCAGAATAATTTATAATAATTTATAATGCACCTCCAAAGAAATTGCAGAGTTAAAAAACGCAAGGGACCTCATCAGCACAAGGAAGAAAAAAATGTTTTTCTGAGAATAATTGATTTGCACTGGGCTCCTAAGTGGAGGTCAGACACAGGGTGAGTTTTCTGGTACTTTTGAGTGGCTGTACCTAGCTGGACACAACAGAGAGCTTCAGCTGTAGATAACCTCCCTGAGACCTTGCAGAGAGAAGGACCAGGT
>NW_010176432.1:0-1422 GCF_000695765.1 Mesitornis unicolor | reverse complement strand
TTTCCCTACCTGTGAAAGTTATACATGCCCACCACCCTCCCTCAGGACCAGGGTTTGAGGAAGAAACATACAAAAATGCTATGTGGGAAACAAGCAGTCTTGTCCAAGGGTTACTCAAATCCCTGTGTCCACAGACATGGGAGAGATCAGGACAAGGCTATTTCACCATAGCATATAGGGGAAGAGAGCCCAGCCTGTGGCCTTCTACCTAGGTGACAAACGTAGATGTGGAGCTGGGTGAGAGGAATGGCTTTAGAGAGCAATTATCCTCAGCTTGTGCTTTGATTCCCAATTCCTGTGCATTTTGAAGATCTTATCAACTTTGGCAGCAGTGGTTTGTGGTGGAGTTTCTGGCAGAACTGAGGACTGGCTTGTCCCATGTTCTCCACATGAAAGCCCATCTCAGGTAAGGGTGAGGGTGAGACCCATGAAGGGGTGTGATATTCCCAACTTCTATGCTTCTGGTGAGAGAAAGAGTCTCTTTCTTCCGGCATAATAGGAGGGGATGATTTGAGGCTACACGTTATTATTGTTCCTAAGCAACATCACTAACTGTGGGAACTCCTGCTATGCCAATGCGCAGAGTTTGCATTATACAGCGTCAGTTTTGTCCTGGCAGTTCCTTGATTTTTCTTTCTTTACCCTAATAAAAAAGAGGGCCTTTTGGTGTTGGGGTTATTTTTAATACACTCAGTGAAACACACAGTGAAAGTTGCGTGATAATAGACACTCCAAGATGACTGTGCATGCAGAATAACCTGTGTTCACATTTACATGTCTTAGCCCCAGCGAGTGTTTTTATGAAAGCAGCATAGTACAGGCCTATTTAATACCTGCCAATTCCATTTCTTAGAGCAAAATCACTTCTGAGCCAGAGTTTTTTCCTGCAAGAACATGTTCCTGTGGTTGGATGTGGGGGTGGGTGGATGTGTGGGTAGGCAGAGGAAAGGGATAGGTGTGATGGGAGGACAGTACCTAGATATTGCAGAATTGCTGTAGAAAATATCTTGCTATTTATTCCTCGAAGCAGATGGTGCCAGTTGATTACCTTCACTGATAGAAGCTGTACCTGTTAGTGGGGGTGTGAAAAAACCTCTCTGCAGTGATAGCTCAGGGAAAAGCAAACTATCGCTTAAGATGTACAAGCAAGAATCTGCCACAGAAAGATGAATGTGTGAAGGTTAAAGGGCTGGGGCAGGGGAAGCAGGGTCAACTCTGAACAAAACAGGGCTGCTACCCTGAATTATGGGGTGCATGTCTGCTGCATGTCCATGAGGGGTTAAACTATGCGACATATCCGTTCCACAGGAGGGAATTCGCAGAGCCAAGTGGCACTGAGTTTTAATGTCAGAGCAATTTGCCCCACTGTGGCTGCTCTGGTCACATATACTCTGACAGAGTAGATGACTCAAAAGTCAGTCA
>NW_010176431.1:0-10801 GCF_000695765.1 Mesitornis unicolor | reverse complement strand
GGTGATCTGAGCCGGGACGCCATTGTGTGGCCCCGCCCGGCGAGGCGACTCGGGAGGATGGAAACCGGCTCCCTGCCACCCCTCCGAAAAGGTTTTTTTTATTTTTAATGGTGGTAACAACGACAGTCGCGACTTCCCCGTCCTCGTCCTTTCCCCGGTGTCTCGCCCCGTCATAGGGCGGGGATGCCCTGCCCGCTGCTGCCACCTCTGCGCCGGGCGGTCTGGGGTGTTGGACTCGCGTTTTGTCTGGTTTTAAATCTTTTGCTAAGTGTTTCGTTAATGACACACACTAATGATGGCAAATCTTTGCGTTTGATTTTTTTTATAGTGCTGAATTTTGTTTGAATAGGTGTTGTATGTCAACGTCTGCATAATTTTTTTAGGCTCTAAACTACTTCTCATGGGTGCTAGTTACTCGATATCGGGTATGGACTTGAAAATACAGCTTCAGGCTCTAACAACAAGTAGTTTAGTGTTCCAGCCAGGTCCCTCTTTTGGGAAGATGACCCCTGTAAAAGCTTTTGGATATGTCAAAGTTTCTCTCCCTGTGAGTCATGTGCTGTCATTGTACTTTCTTCAGGGTTTATGTTTGGCTGTATGTCTGCCAGCTTTCATCTCCAGTGGTGGAGGAAAATGAGTAATATTCTGTTTTCTCTATGCATTCCCTGTTTGAACTTCCTGGCCGCTGCATGTGTACTTCCCTCTTATGCTGAGCAGCTGCACTCTTTCTTACTGTCACTCGTCAATAGTTTCAGTGTCAGCTCAGTTGCTCATAAGTGTCACAAAATGACAGACAAGTTTCAGACAGATTTTGCTGCTTCTTGTAAGCTCGTGAATGGCAGCAGTGAAAACTGATGTAATACTGTTAATGTAAGCTCAGACTTACAGAAATAATGTAGTCGTGCCAGTTTAATTGATGATGGTAATATGAATGATGCTTAGCACAACCTATGCTAGTTGGAGCTGCTTTAAATTGACTCCAGTACTAGTGTAGGCAAATTCATTCGGAATTTGAGTTAAGCTGTTTTCTTCCTATCTTGGGCATTCTTATCTTACACTTCAGAGGTAATTGTGTCTGTGGTAGTGCAAGTGCAAGCCCTGTGACCTCTGCAACAAGTCCTTCTCTTGCCCTGTAGTGCAGGAGAAATGTCAATCCTATGTATTCTGTAAGAATTACATGAAACAAATCACAGCCAGACTGAAATAAGGAGATAAAGGGACTTCTGGCACTTAAGTCTCAAATGATATTCCAAGAAAACCTCTATTCAATGGTTGTCTAACTTTGAGTACATCTTAGCTAATTACATGTCTTCTTTCTTGACCTTAGCATTGCAGGTCTTGAGAAGCAGGTTTGGGTTGCAGTGTTCTGCTCCAAACGTGTATGGACAGGATCAGCTTAGAAATTTCCACCACCAGTTTAGTATGGCATGTGATTTGGTGGCTTCTTGTATGCTGTTTGGCCTCCTGAATTATGATCCCCCCCCCCCATACATTTGAATAACTTTAATTTGAAAGATATATAGTTTACCTTTCCATTCTTAAACTAAGAGTCACAGTAATTTATTAGGAAGTGGAGATGTATGTTTGAACTTCCTTATGCTGAAGAATGCGATAAATCCAGCCATTTAACTTCCTGTCAGTGTGCTTTAGCCATTTGAACATTATATGGATGGTGCCAGCACTTCTTTGAGATTGTGATCTCTGCTAAATTCAAGCCAATATCTCTTATGAAATAAAACAATAAGTGTATCTTGTCAGGGCAGAATTCTAGATGATGAATTTTAGGTGTGTGGTTTTTTTTCTTTCTTTTTCTTTTTAAAGCAGGCATTAACACCTGAGTCCAGTGCCAGTGAATACCCTGATCTGACCTTGGTAATAGGAAATAATATGGGCTCTTTTCATCACTCTTCTGAAGTATCCTTCAGCAGGCATTTTCTGGGCACTTAAGATATTGACATAAATTTCTGGATTCTACTGTTAAATCTCAGTGCCTGAAAACTAGGTTTTGCAGCCCAGAGCTGTAGGTTTTAGGCCCTTTGGCTCTTACTCTGCATTTTGGGTGCTTTTTTTGTCTTTAGATATTTATGACTTGAAATTCAAGCAAGTTGAGTAACAAGTAAGTTCTGTAAGTGCACGAGGCATATAATGCTTTTTCTCTCCCTAGTGTCATGTACTTTTACTGTAAGTCAATAGGAGTTTGTTTATGAATAGGGATAATATTTACCAAAAATAGGCACAAAAGCTGCTTAGTCCCACACCCTTTTAATTTTTTATGTACAGAAAAACTCTGGGAAAATCTGTTAATAGATCATCAAAGGGCTTAGTTTTGTAACTATACCATAAATGCCTTTTATTGCTCAGCCACACTTGTATTTAACTACTGACTTTTTGTAGATCACTACACTTACAATATAGTTAAATGTAATTAGGATCAGTATTAAGCATTTCAGTTAAGTGTGCTTGTATATTTAAAGGTGGTGGGTGGGGGTTTTTTTTGTCTCTTTAATAGAGTGTGATTGTGAGAATATATAAGGATGTAATGCTCAGATTAGTTGGTGTTCTCAAGTTCTGCATTTTGTTTCAGCTGGAGAGCTTTATCTTCCTGCCAAGAGATCTGTGGAAGAGAGCTCAAGCAAGAAATTTTCTTAATTTGTATATGCTGGGAGCTAATCATGGATACATTTTTAAAAAGTGATCAAATCTTTCCCACAATTGTTATCTTTTCTTAGCATAAATTTAATTTAACTTCCAGCACTCTCCCTTGGCATATACCCCCTTCCTCTCAGCCTGTTCCCCATCCCCAGCGTGCAAATTCCTGTGGTACATGTTGGGGATGGAGTTATCTGATGCTCACAGAGCTCTGCCATAAGGAACAATCTGTCGACAGTTCAAACTCTTGAACTTGGTGATGGTTAGAATTATTCTCTGCAGCTTTGAAACGTCATTTGGTGTTTTGAGAGGCTTGTGTCTCTTCCACCACGTGTTTGCTGTAAGCAACATTGTTTTGCTTTTTTAAATTAATTTTTATAAATAACAAAATTAATGTGATTTGAGTTTGAGTATGACTTAGCTCTTTTCAGTTTCAAAGGTAATAATAGATTAGCATTGCTTCTTTCTTTTGTTAGCTACAGACAGACTGCTTCAGATGGTGAGAAGCAGCACTAATCTTGGATCACTGTGGAAGAATAATAATGAATAGCATAGCTGCAGCATGATAAGGATTTCTCTGACTCTACTTGATATCTCTGAAAAATTGTTTGTTTAATATTTGGTAAATGTCAGCTAGAAGTGTGGTATGTAAAAGATACGAGAAGCTACGCTTGTTTGGGTCTGTTTTAATTCTTCCTGTTCCAATTGCTTTGTAACCTTGGTATCTGGATCGATTAAGATTATGAGGAAAAAGTTAAAAATAAAAGTTTTATGAGGACAGTCCTATATTTCCGTATCCTGGAACGATATACTTGGGTTCTCAGAAAGTATAGTCCCTCCTGTCATAAGCCAGCATCTACATGAAGAGTCTGGAGATTGTACACCCAACAATGGGTAATTTGCATCAAACTAGAATATATAATAATTATATGTCAATAAATAATTAGTAGTAATTATTGTATGTTATTATTATTGATAATTATTATACATTAAGGCCTTTTAAATCTTGCCAAATTCATCCTTTAAAAAGAATATTTTACACCAGAAGGTCTGCAAGTGACCAAACAGGCACATCGTACTCCTACAGTGTGCTGTTATGTGCAGCAGTAGCGCTGACAGAGGCTGTATAGCTGAGTGTCGGTTGGTTCCCTCCATTGACTTGGATCTTTGTGTTCTGGCCTTTTTTCATTGCCTCCAAATGTGGAATGTTAAACAGATGAGCAATTCAAATGAAATTTATTGTGTTCAGGTATTCAAGTTTAGAGACAAAAATGAATACTTGTGTAATACGTTAGTTTAAAGAAATTACTTTTACACACTCATAGGTGTCAGGACCATGGAAGTCACATTGGAGCACAAGAAATTTCCTTCTTTATAAAATAAGCCATTTACTTTTTTTTTGTTAGTGCACATTTCTTAAATAGTTTAACTTAATTAACAGACTTATCAATTTAAAGAAATTGATGCTTCGTTGAAAATTCTGTAACTATTTGTAAAGAAAAAAAAAATGACATTGAAATGTTACGTATAGCAATTCTGCTAATTATCTCTTCTGAGTGAGGTGCCTTGTTCTTTATAATGAAACCCTAGGTACGTATAGCCTATGTAAAAAGAATGATTTATTGAACAATGCACACTTTAAAAGGTAAATAAGTCTTGCTAGATGTATTTATTTTACAGAAAAGATTTATGATAATGGAGTAATTTAATTTCTTCACAGATAATGAAACTGCTGTCTATACACTAATGCCGATGGTTATGGCTGACCAACACAGGTGAGAGCTTCTTTAAATTTCCTTTCTTTTTTTTTAAGGTCCAAAAAACCAACATGCTTGCTGGGCTTGTAGCTGCTAGAGCACTCTCAGGAGTTCTGCTGCTGGGTTGCTGAAATAGCTTCTGTACCAGAAGTTGGTCACTGTCTGTGTGCATCCCAGCATATTCTTACCTGAGACACCTGTTTTAATTTATGCCATAGACTGGAGCTGGAATTTGTTTTGTTGATGCACATAGAGAATTTTATCCTAGGATAAGAACAAAAGCATTGCTTTGTAGCTGAGTTGGAGCTCTGAGTGTGTATTTATTGATGCCATCTAAGCTTTCAGTCTCATTAGACATCTCGGAGAGATGTGGAATGGGAGTTGGACAATGAGATTGACGCATCAAGGATCCTCAGATGAGCAACTGTTTCTCTGACCCAGTTGTCCTCAAGGTGGTTGGGACCTGGGGGCTGTATAGGGCCAGCTAAGTGGTGCTATGCCCTGCTGAGTTTTGTAGGCAAGGTCAGTAACTCTCACAGAAACTATAAACTGTTTCTCTAATCAAGATAAACATTTGTTCTGCTACATAATATCTTGTTGAGATTGTGTGCAAAGCTTTTAATTTATGTGATCAGCTGGAGGTTGAAATCATCAGTTAACTTGCAGTTTTGCCTGTTTTGAAATATTTTATCTTAACTAATATTTTGCCTTTACTAATTCATTAGGGCTTGAACGGTTCTATTTAAATTTGTTATCCTATTGGCATATCGTGTGTCCTACTTCACCATGATGATTTCACATACTGGTCTTCCTTCTGAACTTTGCCTGTGTTTGGGAAAGCTGCTGGATATCTAGTTAGGGTGTCTGTGTTAAGATTAGGAGGAAAATGGGAATTTATTGATTTTTCAAACCAAAGCTGTTAGTATGCTTGTTTTCCATATTTGTAAACAAATTATTTGACCATCTGGTCTATTTTTTACATTTGAAATTATTACAGTTAAAACAGTTGCCCACAGTTCATTTTTTATGTGCAAGTAAGAAGTGAAAGTGTGAAAGTACTGTTAATATGCAGATGGTTGAAATGTGTTTGATCTCTTGTTCAGAACTTAGGAGTAAGAAATAGAGTACTTGTGTACAAATTATAGTATATACTTTGAATATTGTGAACTGTTTTAAAATTAAAATTATATTTCTGTTTGAAGGTCTGTCTCAGAGCTGCTATCAAATTCAAAATTTGATGTGAATTATGCATTTGGACGTGTGAAGAGAAGTTTGCTTCATATTGCAGCAAAGTAAGAATTACTTGAGTCCAGTCCAGAAGTTAACAATGAAAGTATTACCACAAATCTAAGACATCAATGTAAGCTGGAAAACTCTGTAGTATCAGCTAACATCTTGTTTTTACACTTCCTTTTTGTATTTTGTTTGTACTTTTAGCAATGCCCCTGCCTCATTAAGAGGACAGGTTTTACACATGTTATCAAATGGCTTTCAAATTCTAGTGAAGGAAGCCTTTTACCTTCTGTGAAATCTGCCTGTGAAGAAATGTAGCCATTATGTGTATCCTTTATAGCTGGGCTACTCTTGCCTTTGCAGATTTAGAGAAACCTTGTCTGTAGGTGCTGCTTGTTTTTGAAGTATTCTGAGACAGTAGGAAGCACTTGAATGTTCATTGCGAAGCAGCTGTTCCAAAGTACTTCGTCTGGCCATAACTGGAGGGGATACAACTTGACCACTGACTTCTAATACATTTTTGTATCCTGGATAAAGGACTTGAGTGCAAATTTCAAATCTGTGACCTAAATTATTTATTATTTATGTAGTTCTTGTATGTATTTCCAAGAAACAGCCAGGTTAATGTAACCTCAATAGAAATGAACCAGATAGGCCATTTCGAATCCTAAACTTTAAACTGATGAATGAATGCTGTATAATTGTGACCTATTTTAAGTATCTTGAAAGTTCTTAATGTAAAATGTTAAAAAAGTAAAAATAAAGACATAGTAGTATTGCATATAAACAGCAAGTACAACAAGACAGAATTCCAGCTTTCTAAGCAGACTGTTTTAGAAATATCTGTTTCCCGGACATTCCATCTCAGAATTACGTGCTGCTTATGTAAAATTTTCTTAAGAAGGTACTGAAAGAAAAAAATGCAAGCAAATTTTTAGCATACGTCTTAGAAGTATCTTTGAAAAGCTGTATTTATTGATCATAAAGCCCAAGAAATTGTGTTACACTTAGTTCCTGGATTCTCTTCTGGCTAATTCTTGTCATTAAAAGGTGGTTGAGATGCTGTTTTTGCAACTTATTGTAGAGCTATTCTTCAGTTCCTTTGGGTTGTTTAGCAGTTCTGTCATTGGGAAGGCAAGTAACAACGGATAAACTGGTTGTGACAGATACAAAAGTACCAAATGTTTATCCTCCTGATCAGCTCTTCCTCTTGAAGAGTCCAGGAATAAGATAAATGTACACTGCAAAGTTTCTGTATTCTTGGTGACATTGATTATCCTGAAGAGCTGCTATATTAGGAAAAGGTACTTACAGGTTCAAAACAGTGAAGAAATATTTGTATGAGTTTCAGATTTTTTTTCTGATATTTAAACCTTTAAATGTAAATTCTGGACACTGAAGTGTAATGTAAAAATGACTTTGGAATTATTATTTAATGGAAAATTCAGTCGTGAATAGATTAAAGATGAGAGAGGTGAGAGGAAACAGTAAGCAAAACATTTTAAACAGTTTACATTTTAGATAATTGGCTGTCTTAGTTGCACTGTTGGCTTTTAAAGTTACTAAAATCACACATAAGGCTAGGACCTATTCTTTAGTTCAAGTTATGATCAGTCAGTTCTCGCTACATTTAAGTGTCTTTCTTTTAGCTTTGTGAAACTTGAACTATGAGGGTGTAAAAATGGTTTTGTGTTAAGATTTTCTACTGAATGTAATCTGTACATAGTATTGTGGTTGTCTTTATGTCAATATAGATTTAGTTTCCAAATATCTTTGTTACAATTTTTCCCTTCCTTATTTTGTTCTTAGCTGTGGATCAGTTGAATGCCTTGTTCTATTATTAAAAAAAGGGGCAAATCCAAACTATCAGGACATCTCAGGATGCACGCCTCTCCATTTAGCAGCAAGGAATGGGTAAGAAAAATGTTCTTAAAACTCTTAAAAAGATTTTGTGCATAATACACTTGAGCTGACATGTTCCGTAATATTTTTGCATAGTTCAAAAAAAGACTTTGTTTTTCACTTTTGAAAATTGGAATGGCACACTTACAGGGAACGTGGAGGTTAACATCCATACTTTGGATATTCAGAAAATAATTTTATATAAATAGGAAGTTATAGCTGAAGTACCAATTTCAGTGCCAGTCATTTTACTGTTTTCAGTTAAGCAGGAGCTTAATGATTCTTGCAACAGTGATGAAACGAGGAATGCATTCACCTTCCAGTTAGCTAAGTAAGAAAATAGTTTGAAGAGGACACTGGAGGGTTTAGGAGGGTTCAGAGATTTCAGATTTTTCTCAGATAGTCTCCAAGAAAATATTTACTACAAGGAAAGGAATACAATGTTTGCCTGTACAATATTAGTAGAGGAGAGAGAAGCAACTTTTAAAGATGTCATTTCTTGAATTTTATTATATAGAAACACACAGCTGATAATGGTAATGTTGTCTTTATAGAGCATGTGTCTGTTTCAGTAACTAAATTGTATCACGACTGGTACTTCAAATGAGGTTTAGTGGCTTTTAGGTATGTGGGAGGAGTATTTGTAGGAGAAGGGAGAAAGAAGCAGGCAAGTGGTACATGATAAAATGCAGAAATACACACAGGAGACAGTAACGTGGAAAGGAGACATGAGAAAGGGGTGAGAGGTACTAAATAAAAAGGAAAAGTAAGAGTAAGCTCTTAAGGGCAAAGCACTTAGAGCATTAGAAAGTGTTAAAAGACCAAACAAAACATGAAGCAGGAAAAACACCCCTACTTTCATTAAGGCAGTTAATTGTACTTGCCAAAGATTTACATAGTGTTACAATGAATGTCTCATTAAATAATGATTTAGTGGTGTGCTGTAAATGTCTTCACTGAAGTGTGCAGACGATGATGAACTGCATGGATTTCCATTAGCTTCTTGGCTTGAGAGCATAGTTCATGGTGAGCTGAAGCTGTTAAAGTAGTGGTGAAGTATTTCTACACTTTCCACAAAAACATTCAGATACACAACTATGGTTTTAACCCTGTGCTGTCATGCTACACTTGCACTGTGTGAGTCTCTGGTGCTACTGATGATCACTTCTCTTTTTCACATGCCCAGTGCCATACTCCTTATAAAGTAAAACTATCTGCTATAGTTTGTACAATGATGAATTTGAGTGAGTGAAGCACTAAGAAGATACTTGGTCTTCGTAAATTATTTTCCCTGGCTGGATTTTAATGTATTCTTTTGCTCATAGCCAGAAGAAATGTATGAGCAAGCTGCTGGAATACAGTGCAGATGTCAACATTTGTAATAATGAAGGCTTGACTGCAGTAAGTGCTTTTGATTCTCTTGATACTCTTGAAATGAATGAAGAATTTGAAGATTCTTATTTCTTAAGTTTCTGCCATCTTACATGTAAATATACAAAACTGCTGTGTGTCTAGTGCCTTTAAGAATCAAAAGATCAAGTACCTAAGCATATGATAATATTGTTCAAAGCTTCTTTTGTTGAAAATGTTGACAATGGTACAGGCAGGTTTAAAATCATATTTATGAAATACTTAAATCATTGCTAAAGGAAACACATATATCATTTTGTGCTTAGATTCATTGGTTGGCTGTCAATGGACGAACAGAATTGCTTCATGATCTTGTTCAGCACGTCAGTGATGTAGATGTTGAAGATGCAATGGGGCAAACTGCCCTTCATGTAGCTTGTCAAAACGGACACAAGACAGTAAGTTTCTAAATATTACTAACAAATTGGATTTATAAAGAATTGGATAATGCCTCAGTGATGGTGTGTGTGTTTTTTTTATAAACTTCAAGTTAGTCGTGCACATGATGATGGTTAGAAGTGTGAAGAACTGCATTGTTTGTCTTAGTATTGACTTCTTCCATGAAAATAACTAGTTTATTCTTGTGGAGATGATTTATCTTAGTGTTTATGGGAGTTTAAGTGACTTAGTGTATACTATTCAGGTGTTCTGTAATACTGTCATTCCCTTGTTGATTGCAGGTTTTGATGTAATGTTAAACATTTGAAAATGTTCTTCCTTGCTTTCTAGAACGTATTTGATTCATAACTGTAACAGGTATTATGTGCTTTTGAAATCTGAAATAATTTTAATTTACTGTGAATAAAAATGAGCACAGAGTTGGGTCAGTTAGATATTTAACATAGGAAGTAAACAAGTTCACATAGACTCTTCATTTATTGATCTGTGTAAACAGTTTTCAGGCCTGGCCTTGCAATAAGGCTGACTATGTACTCTCAAGAGTACAGGTCTGGATGCTTTACTTGAACTGCATTATAGCCATGCAGATCTTGAATTATACTGATTGTCGCCAGGACTATTTTACAGTAAAAGAAAATTATCTTTCTACCTAGATCCTTTCTGTTGTCATTGTCAGAGCTCGAATTTGGCAGACCAAATTCTGAGAAACTGTTATCTATGGACTTACCTACTTTATGTGACTGAAATATAGCAAACGTGGTTTGAGAGTCTGCTCTAAGTTTTCATATTTTAGAGTTTGCTTACCTATGTCTTCTATTTTAGCGTGTGTTTAAAACTTCAGCTTTTGATAAGGCTGTTTATTGCTGTCACTGACTTGAGGTTTACTTCTCTAAAATTCTTGTTTTCTTTTTTAAATGGCTTGCAGTTCCAGGGATCTTTGAGATTAGCTGAAGTTCAATAAAAGCATTGTTATTAAAATGGGAAGTTCAAAAGAAGCTTTATGAGCTCTTACAGCTATGATTTTCCATCTGGTGTTCAGGAATTTTGTTTTGGAGATTCATTACTGAAAATTAAATCCTTTGGTGTAATTAAACATGTGTGGCACTAAATATTTGCAAGCCAATAGACTTTTCCGTTGCTCTCCTTCTAATGCTGGTATTTTCTTCTGTTCTAGACGGTGCAGTGTTTGCTAGACAGTGGTGCAGATATAAACAGGCCGAATGTGTCAGGGGCAACTCCGCTCTATTTTGCCTGCAGGTATATATTCTTAACTTCTGAATATTGTGCTAAAAGTGCAGTGTTGTTGTTTTTTTCTTCTTCTGCAATAACAATGATTAGAAAACAAAAATTAGGAAACATAGAAGCTGACTGGTATTTAATCTTACCTCATATTTGAATATAGTTTAAGAGTATGATGTAAATCACCTTATCCTTGGTGCCATCTCAAGGCA
>NW_010176430.1:3158-7866 GCF_000695765.1 Mesitornis unicolor | reverse complement strand
GATTTAGTGGCCGGCCCAGCCCTAAACCCCGGCAATGTGGAATACACAGTTATAAGTCTGGGATATTTATCTCAGGGATAAAGACTGAGCTACATCAGATATTAATTTTCATTGATACTTGAAGCATATATGATTTCTTCCTGAGCAGTTTTTATCAGCATTGTTTAATAAGATACAACAACCATTTGAATTAAGGATAATTATTTTTGCAAAATGAAAAAGATCTGATAAAAGAAGTTTTGAAAGGGTGCTCCTGGAACAGGTATCTCGAAATGTTGAAATCACTCTCTTGTGTGTCTGAGATATTATGTTGACTTTTTTGTTTTGTTTTGTTTTTATTGTTAACTGTTTTAAGCTTAATTCTCAATTTTCTTGCAATGGACCTGCATTGAGTAAAACACAATTCGGAATCATGGATTACCATAATGAGATGGTTGCAGCCAGACCAGGGAGGCTTTACTCCATATAATTTTTATTGAGAGACAAAGTGCAAGTAAAAAAAAAGTTTCAAAGTACCCATATTTGGCAGAGATAAATTACAGAACTTTTGCAAACTTGTGAAGCGCCACATTTACTAGTTGTCTCAGAGAATAATACACTCTATTGCTAATTGAGAAGGATCAGAGAGGAAACCTGTTCCTTAAAGATTTATGGCCATGGTGGCTTTCAAATTTTTTTCCACTAATGACAGAAGACCAGAAAATTGTTGTGATATTTTATCTTTTTATTTTTTTCATCAAACAAACAAGAATACTGGGGTTTTGGTTGTTTTGGTTGTTTTGTGTGTGTTTGTTTGTCTGTTTGTTTAAATTTTATCTTCACTGTCTCCCCATAGTTAACCTAGTAAACTAGTAGTCACTAGTAATACCTGGAGCATATGTATCCACTGTATCTAGCTCTGAAGAAAACTTCAGCTAACATTCTGATTTCAGGTTATTTTGTTTCAATTGAAAGAAAAAAGAACAACAACAAAAAAAGAAAATGTCTTTATGTTCTACACTATTCTATCAGGACATTTGCCTAGATACTTGCTAATCTTTTCATGCCATATCTGTATTCTCAGCTTGCTAGAAAGTCTGAAACCTGAATCTCCATTGCTATTGGTAGATTCTTTTAATATACTGCTTAGAGATAACTCAGCAGTAATTAGAGATAATCTCAGTAATAGATAACTTTATCACAGTAAGATATTTGTTTAACTAATTGACTGAATATTTAGGAGGGACATTATAAATAAAAGTATACGATCAACTTCAGAAATAACATCTTAGGAAAATATGACATGAAACAAGCATGCTATTTGTTTTCTATGTTTGATACTAAAGAAAAACATATTTCATACTAACAAGCAAAAATTAATTATTAATTACTTTTCTAATTTATGAAATATTAGAAAGAATAAGAATAAAGACTCGAAATCTGTCTGGTTCTCACCCACATAATGAACTGAGAAGAATGTTATCATAATGGTGTCACTGACAATTATATATAGAAAAATAAATCAATTGAATTTTGTTGACCTTTTTAGTTGTATTTTTGGCATAAAAAAACAATTTATTGTTCCTATTTGATTTTCAACATTTGACCTTTCTAGCTTCACAAAGTGACTTAATAAATTTGATAAAAATAATAATATACGTACAGCTATAGAGTTTACAAGAGATTTAGCTTTCAAGTAGGGTAAAATACAAATAAACCAATTAAGGGAGACATTGTATGCATTTGTACAGTTGTTATAGCCAGTTTCTCTCTCTCAGAGGGAACTGATTGCTCAAATCCTGTCTGGCACTGGACAGTGAATTTGCAGTACTTCTGAATATGCATTTATGATGCAGAAGTGGTGAAGCTTATGCAACTGCTTCCCACCCAAACTGCTCCTTACCCCTTCTCTACTTCCTTACCTCTACTTCAGGAGAGCATCCTGAAACAGATTTTCACTATTTTTTGCTAATTAAAATAGCATGTTTGAAGGGCTGAATCCAGTAGTATATCCTAGACTTGATGGACTGAAAGTAGACTCTTGATTTCTCTCCCCTACTCTTTTTACTCAGATGAAAGGAATACTGGAGGAAAGAGGAAGATCACTCACAGCATATGTTTCCTTTTTGCTTGTTAATATATTTACAAATTTCTTTTCTCACTATAGTAGTGTCTATTGAAGCTGTAGCTTTTAAACCTGTAGTGTGTATTTTTAACAGCACTATCACTTCTTTCAATTAAAACAGATGCTGGCAACTTCTTGGAAAAGTTAGTTATTTTAAGAATAGTATTCTCTGAAATGTAGTGTTTAAGATACTACCTAGTCAAACATGATATTCTGTGACAAAACAATGGTATTCCTTCACAAGGAAGCCATTTCACATGTCTTTGGATAACTTCAGAATTTTAACTCTCTTGTTTTCCTCTTAAAAGAACTTCACTACTAAATAAACTCTGTACATCAGCTCTTGTAGTTGTGCACACACAGAGAGATTGTTTATATGATCTTCTGAAGGGAACCACCTATGCAAAAAAATGGTTGTTTAAGCATTTTTCTAAAAATAATACAAAACAATGTTTACTTATCTTTGAAATGCTCTATATGATATTAATAACTGTTCTCATAAAAATACTTTAAAAAGAAATGAAAGAAAGAAGTAGAAAGAATGTTATGATTCAGGGGTGTTTTGATCAATTTCTACCTTATTGCCATTATTTTGGCATACTTCATGAAGATGATACATATAATTTAGAGATGAATCCTGTAAAAAAAGCCCTGAAGAATACAGATTTTTTTTTCTCAAATTAAAGCATGAGTTCACTCTGCACTACTCAGCTCTTTCAGTATTTTAAAGCAAGACTTGACAGTTGGTCTTACAGTTTTAAAGGACAAAGTGAGAACAAGGTTTTCAGTTACCAAGAGGTTTTATTGTTGTGGTTGTTATTCTTTTAAGTTTTAATATGAACATGAAAGCAATAGCCACCAATCACTCAGGACAAAAGAGAGACAGATTTTGTAATGGTTGTTTTATAATTTAAGAGAAAGCTAGCAGAACAACAGCTCATTGTATGCCTTTCATTATTAGGTTTCTTTTGTGCAATTTAATAACCAGATTCAAAATCTCTGTGTATGCATGTGTGTGTTTTATATATTTTAAAGAAACAGACTTACTTTCTGTATAACTCACTGCTATATCTGTTAAAAAGCAGCTGTGTATTTCAAGTCTATTCCTGGCAGTTTTGGGTGCTTTAGAAGATACTATTGTTCATATAATTGATCTGATATTGTGTACACATTCCGATACTTCAGACTACATTTCAAAACAAAGCAACATGAGATTCATTGGCTAGAAGAGTATCTATTAGTAAATAAACACATAACTTGTGATTTGCAGATTTCATAACATCTTTCCATAATAATATGATTTGTTGGTAATAGCTCAATTCCCTGATTCAGTCTTGAATTCTGCACCTCTGAACATGCACAATACATGAAATAAATAAAGAAAAGCTAGCTCAGTACAAAGTTGTATTTTGAAGTCAAGCAGCAGGTTACCTCTCAGACAAAACCTGGGAGAAGAATTGGGCACAGTCCATTCTAGAGACAACTCCCAAAAGACAGTGGAAGATAATCCTCCCATCTGGGCTTATGCTGCCTTACACAGTTTAACATTACATCAGTCGTCCTTGTGCTTGAAAGTGTTCATAGGCCACAGCACTAAGAATCCATTACATTCCTTCAGTTTCATGCTGTAAATCACAACTGCAACAGTTCTGATTTTGTTTCATATACTTTAGATTTAAAATAACAAAAAAATACAACGTCAAATGAATTGACTCTGTTTGAAAACTCCATCAGCATGTGCAAACCATTTCATGGTTATGAATAAATTGAAACCTCTCTATACACTGAGTTGTAGGAAATGCAAATCACTTGTAAATTTAGTCCTTTATCTCCATTGTTCTACTTCAGGATATTACATCAGAATGCATTAGTTGCAGCCCTTCTTCTCCTCATTTAAGTCTCATTCAAATACCTATTCAAAACTCATAAACAATAAGAAAGAGAATCTTATTTTTAACAGAAATGTTCCGTTTCCTTTCTTGTTGAGATAGCACAAATGAAACCTACCAATTGTATTACCCATTTGTCCTCTGAAAAGTATTGTTCAAGTGACTGTAGCCTCTAACCTAAGATAGTGTCTTCAGAAATTCAGCTTTAGTTTAGTTTAATTTTTCTTCTTCTCCAAAGGAGAACTCCATCAATAAGCAAATAAAATAATAAAATGTACATAATTAATGTTATTTTCCCTTAAACATTGTAGAAAACTGACTTCTTAAAATACAATTCTGTTTTATCATATCCTGAAGAAAAACTAAGTAGCCTTTTCAGATTTGACTAGCAGTAAGTTACACTACCAGATTTCAGAGATTCAAAGAAACAAAACTCAGCTAAGGAATTTGAAAGTAATAGTAGTTCAAAAACTTAGGTAACCAGTGAGCACTAATATGAAGTTAACTCAATAAAGTGCTCAAGGAAGAAAAGGGCATAAGAGTTAAGTTTTCTTTGGTGATATTCCTGTTTGTCACTGGTGTGACAACAGCTTGGTGCTGTTCAGTGCACTTCAGACATGTTCTTCAGCCTTAGCTAGTCAAAGACAACTCTTATCAGGGAATAAAATAAAGAAACATTACAAAGGACAGAGAAGCACATCAACCAACATATCAG
>NW_010176430.1:0-3127 GCF_000695765.1 Mesitornis unicolor | reverse complement strand
ACTATGCCTTTGTGACCTCAAACAAAACAGTCCCTGTATCAAGAGATTATTTAAATCATGATACTGGTTTAAACATCCAAAGTGGAAATATAAGCCATCCAAAAAGTCTGTTTGAAGGTTCGAAAATAAAAGGTAGATGGAAAAAAAGCATTAACTATTGAGTGTGGAATTTGTTCTTTTTTTCTTCCTTTTATCAGTTTTTTATTTCTTACAGTTTAGGAAAAAAGTAACTGTTAATCTCAAGCTTTTTACAGGTAAACTAGAAGACATGTAATTGGATCATCTCAATCTTTCATTTGCCCAAACTTTTACATTTTAGGCAGTCCGTTGAATCCTCATTAAATAAAAACTTAGTTGTATAAAAATAAATTACTAAAATAATCAAAACCTTTAATGAGTTGTAACTTCTGAAACTAAGGAGTGATGAAATTGATCTACTTTTGAGATAACATTTTTCTGGGGAAATAGAAGGGAAAGTTGTTTAACTTACTCAGGATAGATTAATGATCTGTGAATATCTGGCTAGATTTCTTTTCCTTTTTCCTAGCATGCATAATTTTAAATAATCCTGCTACCCAAGGGTTTTCTGAAGGTAGTTTCACAGCTGCTTTTCTAGTACTATGAGAGATACTTTTAATCCATAAACTAATATTTATTATTTTTAAATATAATAGAACATACAAGTCACTTTATTGTTTCATGAATACAAAATTATCTGGTTGTCATAATATCTAGTAGCCTAAATTATCTGTTATCTCTAAAGATGTCAGAATCAAAGCCCTGCTTCAAATGGCTTCAAAGCTTTCTGAAGTAAATGGAAAAGTTCCTTTTAATTTTCTAGTTGTGTTGAGCTAGTAAATATATAAATGAAACATTAAGTGAGAAAATAAACACTTCATAGCCACTCCTGATTTAGAGAGATAGTAATAAGTACATATGCAATAAGCCATCATTCAGAATCTAAAGAAGTTATACTAACCAATGTGTTGATTACATTTTTAATGAGTGCTGATTTAAAACTGATATATTTCAATAATGCATTTTGTTAAGCTTTACCTCTGTATTTGTAATAGTTATGGCAAATACTTATTATTTCACTACATCTCAATGGTAAAAAAATGATGAAAAAGCAGGAACAGGATAAACCATTTTTGTGCCCCGATATAGTTTATGAACACAGGATCTGGTTGCAGGAACTTCTTCATGCATATGGAGGAACAGTGAAATAGCTATAAACGTGGGCACAAGATACATGAAAGACAAATAAATTAAAGTGCTATAAGCTTAGGACTAGTTTGTGACATAAAAGAAATTAGTTAAGTAGTGTGTATTGGATCTGCCAGAGAGGAAAACTGAAGCATGATGAATCAAGTTGTCCCTCAGATTCTCTTTTTCTCTAAAACTGAAATATTTTTTCTTGGAATCAGTTTGGTCTACTATGTAATTTGCTAATCACAGGGAGAGGGGTAGTGTTACAACTCGGCTTCCTTTCGTGTATTTTTATTTTTTCTTGTTTTAGGAAGAAATGTAGTAACTTAAATTCCAAAAATTATTGTAAAGCACAGTAGTTCAAAGCTACAGAGGATTTTTAACATTCACTTCTTGTATCATTGGCCAGGACGGCTGCAGTATAACACAAAGACCATACAAGAATGCATGTTCCTTTCCTGTGTTCAAGGCTGCATCCATCACCACTGAGAAAGCTTATGTAAGCAGTGAGCACCAATATGAAGTTAACTCAAGTTCATGTATAAATACAGGTCATGTAATAAGCAGAGTTATTTTATTCTCTGGAAGAACTCTGTCTCTAGACATACTTCTATACTTGCCAGAGAAAGTAAAGTAACAGGAAAGGGTGAGGAGAGAGTAGAGGCAGCAGAGAAAAGCATTAGCACTAGTACATGACTTTGCTAAGTGCAAGGAAGAAGAAGAAAAATTATGTCAACACTATGTTCATAATGACCTATGGTCTTGTGAGCAGCCTATGGACAGCCTCCCAGGATATTCCCACAAGCATATTAAAGTGGACATGGTTTGTGAACATGGTAAAAACTGTAAGGCATACAGAATCCACATATTTTAGGAATGACCTTCATCCATAGCTGCAGGCTTGCTGACTGGACAAAGAGTGAATCTGCTCTCAAGGGCAGTCAAAGCCACTATAGTTAGATAAAATATATATATATATCAGTATTTCTACAGCTGAGTGAGTTTATAAAGCATGTCCTTGCTCAGGGCATATCTATAACAATAGTTAGGAATAATTTACAATAACTAAAAGTATAGTTTAAGTGATTAGCAAGACTGGTCGCTAATGAAACAATTAACATGATACGTTTTAGAATATTTAATACTGAAGTATTTTAACATGGTTTCCTAGTACATCATGACAACACTAAAATTTACTTGAATTTTGTTTAAACTTTTCCAAGAAAAGAAAGACTTTAATATTTGATTGAAAACAGAGACAATAAGGCAGGATGAGAATATTGCATGACTTCTGACATTTGAATAAAAAGCTATTTTCACTATAAGTGAAACTTTAAAATAAGATTTTCCACTTTCCTTTCTCTTATGCAGTTATGAGTAATGTTGGAACCCTCAACATATTCTCAAAAACCTTAAGAAAATCTAGTGCTTTCCAGTGGTAACAGTGTAAGTAGGGGAACCACCAGTGCTAGATTACAGATTGGCAGAAACAAGCTAAAAGACACCAGGATAAAAACTTGTAAGGAAAAAGGTATAAAGAAAATAACACTGATTTTAAGTTTGAGTAATTAAAAACTATCCATATTGTAACACAGAGTGCAAAGAAATGAAGTTAACTCCAAGGTTATTTCCTTTGTGTTCCAACACCATCAATTATTAGAGATTTTTTTTATCTTAAAAGTAATTACTTATTTTTTAATAGGATATAATATCTAATTTGAAAAATTAGTTGTTTTTTTTTTTTAAATCACACTTTCCCCACCTAGGTTTTTCAATTTGTATTCATTTCACTCTGAATCAGCAACAAAAAAAAAAAATCTATTGGACAGGGCTTTTGGGAGACCATGGAAGTAATAGTTTGCAGAAGGAGAAGAAACAGCCATGGAACCATTACACAGAATCACAGAATCACAGAACG
>NW_010176429.1:37522-58519 GCF_000695765.1 Mesitornis unicolor | reverse complement strand
TTCTGTGATTCTGTGATTCTGTGATATTACTCTTGCTTTAAACCATGTTAAATTACTGTTAAACTAATTACCGAAGGAAAGTCCGCATTGTTTTAACTGAAGAACATGGGAAGACCATGTAGTCGGTGTGTTCTTCCTAACACTTTGCAGTGATGCTAACAAAGCTAAGTTAAAACAATCTGCAAAATGTAGTTATAGCTGCTTTTCTAGAGGGGCTTAAACATGTCACTGACTTCAAAGAAGTGAGTAGAGGACTCTTTTCACGTGCGTGTGAAGGACTGTAAAAGTGATTAGCGAGCTTAAGTTGAATTTTGAATATTTTTGTGTAATCACTGTTAATTTGGTTTTGCAACCCATTCCTGGCAGATATCTGTGGGAACCAGATGGCTAAGTCGTGTTGACTGGAAGCAGATTTTCAGTTGCTTTTTACAGAAGCTCTCTCAAATTGATTTGCTGGCAGATTAAGAGTTACTCATGAGACATGTTTTGTTTTGCTCCACTGTTTAGAAAAGTATACTGTCTTGTGCAGCCACGCTTAGATTTTTTTGAATCTGCAAATAACATCAGTTGTAATGAGGATCTGTTTGTTAGTGTAAGAATACTTGAGAAAGACTTGAAAACTGAGAATGAGTAGCAGCAATGAGTCAAATCCCAAAGCTTCTGCTCAGATTTATGAAACATTTTTATTAATTTTTCTGTTTAAATTGATAGGATTTCACTCTCTGAAGACTTAGGCTGAATAAATGTGATCATTGTCATGTTGCAACTCTGATCTTCTCATGACTTTTTTCTATTCTTGTTCTGGATTATTTTATCAGGGTACTTTTTATTTCATGTATAAAATAATAATCTTATAACTCAAAGTTGTACTTGAGCACTTCTGCAGAAGTAAATAGCAAAGCTGAAACTTTCTGGACTTCATGACTGCTGAAGTTTTCATTAATTAAATAGAAATTAATCAGCTCAGTGAAAGGACATCTAATTAAAAGAATTGTTAGACACCAGCGTACTATCTCGGACTCTAGGTGTCCTGAGCTTAAAACCTGTTAGAGAGTAGGAGAGTGTCCCAAGGCAGTTTCATATTTTTGTATTCCTCCTTAGGCAGAGAATGAGAACTCCACTTCTGTGAATATATGGGAATAGTCTTTAATTATATATGATATATTTATTTTTGCCTCAGGATCTCTGTCATAGCTTGTGCAGGCAGGATTTGAAAATTCAAGGGACATCATGGCAGCATATGTCATGGTCGAGAAGATGTGTTAGTTGCAGGATGAGTGACTATGTGAGGTCCAGCTAGTGCTTGTCTTACCCTCTTCCACTCGAACATTTAACTTGTTCTTTATTGCAACCTAATTTTCTTCTTTTCCTATGAATTTAACCTGCAAAGGTGGTATTAAGAGAATTGGTTTTCTTTTGGAGAATGACAGAATGATTTGCATTTGTTTGATTCAGATTTTAATTTAATTTAAGTTTTAATCACATTAAAAAGACAAACCTTAAAAGAAAGCACTTGTTCATAAAAGATATAATTTTCATTTTCTCTTGCGGTTCTTTCCTTTTAATACGATTGTGGGATTTTGTGGGCCAAGAAATATTCCTCCTGTCTTGTCAGAAACCTGTCAAATGTTCTTAAAAATATACTAAATGCTTTAAATAATATTAGTGTTTAGCAGAAAATGTGTATGCCTAGCTATATGGTGTAGTAATGGATGTGCAAAGCTATAACAAGTATGGGGGCTGTAGAGAAGAAAGTACATTTAAAGAAAAAAATAAATGCAACCCCAAAAAGACCTCATCCTGTGAGTACCAATCTGAGATGGCTGCTTTCTGTGGCAAAAGTCAACAGTGTCTTCTGCAGTTAGAATGGGGGCCCAGTAATTGCTCTGCCTTCAGTGATGAAAATCCGGTAGCTTCTTGTGTCTGGTTAGATGGTAGATGGACGAGACCCAGGTCTTCTGTAAATCTGCTGGTTAAGTTTCAAAGGTGTTCAAAGTTTCAGTATATTTAGCTTGTGTCTGTAAACTACTTTTTGCTTTAGTGTAGTTGAAATTCATCATTCAGAGGTTCACTTCAGTTTTATTGTATTATTTGTTATGAAAGATGACCCCAGATTTCAAAACTTCATAAAGTACGATTTTGTATAGTGTTCTCAGCAGCCGTTTAAATTAAAAGCTGATGAGGTCTTGGAGATACAACTTAAACATTTTTGCATTATTTTTAACTTAATTGAAGGTTGATATACTGTCTTTTTTGACCTGGTTGCTGTAAAAAGCGACATTCTTTGGCAAACATTAACCGTTGTGTGTGGTCTAAATAGGTATTTGGCTAACACAGGCCAAACCTTGCTTTGGGTAAAGACATCTTTCCACACATTTCCTAAATTATAGTGAACATTTTTATTAGTGGTTTCACAAAACACTATGAAGTTCCAATAAAAATAGAGCACAAATCCATTTGTACGCAAAGCATTTAGCATGAAACATTCCTTTGCATTCTGTTCTTTATTGTAGTGAACATTGTCTTGTTCGTTCTCAAAGCAAAAGATTCTAAACATTTAAAATAAATTAGTTCATTGTGTTTGAGGTACTGATTATGGAAAACCTTTTTTTCTGGTGTCGGTGAAATAGAAAATCTTTATAAATATAATATAAACTTGCTGAGGTTTTGTTGCTTGGTTGGTGGGGGTTTTTTGTTTGTTTGTTTTCTGGGGTTTTTTTTGCATTTTATTTTCAGAAATGATGTTTTAATCTCTAAAGTAATTGATTGGATCAGGAATTGCAACTGTGCTGAGCACCGAGGTTAATGGTTCTAAGGTAGATAAATCTTTAAGTGAATACCTTTGGAAAGATTTGACTCAGAGGAGAATATTTTATTGGTACTACCTGTATTAATTAGGGCAATATGCGTAGTTACAATATTAGCAGGAATTCTACATGGTACTATTTATGACATTTAAGAGAGGATGGGTTTTGTTTTTAAATGTAAAAAGGCTCTAAATGTTGCTTATATTTTCTATGGGAATGCAGAGAAATTGTTTTTTAGTGTCTTGTGTGTCATCATCTCCAAGTAAATGGGTTTCAGAAACCTTAATTTCATAATTTGTTTCATAGTTGTAGCTGTAGATCAAGTTTAAAAATCATAATGCTTGTACCCCATGTACTCTATTTTTTTTTCTACTTTTTTCCTAGTGTCTTAGATTTTAGTTTGTTGGGCTTTTTGTTTTGTGTGGTTGTTTGGTTGGTTTGTTTTTGTTGTTTGTTGTTTTTTTCAATTAGTATAGGTATCTCCTCCCCCCTTCAGTTCAGCATCTCTTTTGCCTGAGCCAAAAAGGTATACTATAGATAACAGCAAACCTTAAGATAGCTGATACTATGTGTTGCGTTGCAGATAAATATCTCACCTTCAAGGCAAAATAACTGTACCCTTGTGTTGCAGCAATTTGCACCACTCCTTGGAGACAGTGCACAATGCACTCCATCAATGGCTCTCTGCCTTGACTTGTCTCCATCTGATCCATCTCTCCGTGATGTTTCTCCTGTCCTGATAGTCTTTCCTGACACAGCTCATCTTTATCTCCCTTATTTTTTATTCTGTTAATCTGATAAGTATTTCTTATTTGCTTTCTCCCTTGTCCTCCCTGTCTGACACACTGAATATTGCTAGAATGCAAAACCGGAGGTGTTTTGAAGTAGACAATGATAAATGAGAAGAGGAACAAAGAGATTTCCATATTAAAATATCCTAAGTCTCTGACAACAAAATCCATAGTAGAGTCAGAGTACTTTGATGGTAATCATTGGGAGGTTCGGTTACTTGGTAGCTTTGGAAATCAGCAATTTATGGAAGTGTTTTATATTAAACAGAGCTGCTCAACATGAAGCACACATATTTCAGATCTTTTGGCCACATTGTTTTGCACGGTGTTGAAACGACAGAGCCTTCATCTTGCAGTCTAAGTTGTGTGAGTGGGTAAATGCTAGGGCTCAGGGCTTTGTGAGGAAATCAGCTTGGGGAGGCTCTGTGAAATGAGTAGGGCTCACAGGTATTTAAACAGGAATAATGACTAGGAAACCGTTGGAAGAGTAGAGGTTGACATAAAAGAGTAGAGAGAGTCAAACAAAGGATTAAACCATCATGGAATAGGAAAACTGCATTGAAAGATGGAAAATGAGGTTGTGTAAGCAGGATTAGAGCAGAAAAAACAGGAATGGGAAGACAGTCCATTTTTCCATGTGTAAAGAAAACTTGGATGCGATATTTGAAGATACATTATTCTACTGATTCTCCCTCCTTTCCTTGCCTCCAAGAGAGGGAAAAAAGTTCGAGTTCCGCCATCCCTTTCTCTCACAATCAGATTTGGTTTGGTTTCTGTTGTTTACCCCATTTCCAGAATTCTAAAGAGGATTTAAGTTTTTAGCCTAACCTCACATCTATACAGGACGCATTGGCTTCTCTGGTGAATGCTGTCAGTGAGATAATGTATTGCAAGCTTTCCTGGTAGAAATAACACCTGTCAATATTAGGAATTATTTTTTGCATCCTGTTAGGTTACAATTCCTTTTGACTGCTTACAAACTTTTGTCAACTGATTCATCAACTGCATCAAATATTCTTATCATCTTCCTCTCCTGAAGTCTGAGGTTGGGATATGTGGTAGTGATTCTTATAGCAGACTGTTGTGTAATCAGTCCAAAAATGAATGTGCAGCATTTGGGAGACTCTATTTTAGTATGAATGTTTCTAGTAGAATCAGAGAAGACAACCAAACTCATAAAATATGAGGTAGTAGTCTGTGAAATGGCTCTTTTGTGACTGCTTAAATCAATGGGAGTTTGGCAGTGATAACAGCAGAAACACAATTAGGATTTTTAAGACTGGTGCTTATGCACTGTTCTTTTAAATATTCTCTTTTTTTGATTGTAAGGTTAGATGAAAATGGAAAAGGAAGATCCCTTGAATCTGCATGCAGAATTTGACAGTTCATGGTGGAATGTTTGCTGTCGGCTTTGGCTCATTCAGAAATCACAGCAAAACAATCCCTTAAAGGTGGTGGCCTTCAAGTGACTATCTAATTTGATATTTTTGATATAAAAATATGATATTTACAAGAAGAAGAGCCCATCTTGTAACTTCTTTAACAGATTTCGAATTATGTGGGTTAGGGAGAGTATGGATGTACCTGAACATGTAAACTGTTGTCTGCTTTCTATTCTTAAAGCATATACAGGGTTACAGTCTACATATGTTTGTCAGAGTGATTAATGGCTTGTATACATACATTAGAACTGAGAGTATTAAGATTTATATCTTTTTGTTTTGAAAAGCAACAGCAAGCCCATAAATATATGCTAAATGAGCATGTGACCTATAGTGGACATTTACAGTAAATGACCAAAGCCATTTAGAGGGGTTTTAAGTTATTAAATACACTTTAAAATGTCATAAGATGTCATGAGCCATGTATGTAAAGCTGATATTTTTATTTATCAGACACTTTAAGAACAGAAAAGGTTATGCCTTTGTACTTGTTTCTTTTTTGCTTTCTAAACTCATGAATGCATTACCAATAGTAGAGGAAGTCAGGACAGAAAAATACAAGTGGTGAAGGTCCAAAGCTTTTCAAAGTGCCATAAGGATAGCTGGTAGGTGATATAGCTCGGTGATGGAAAAACACCATGAAAAACTCGGTGATGGGAGATTCACAATACCTACATTAGGTGCTTCCGGGAGCTGTCTGAAGCCTGCCAATAGGAGACATTATGAAAGAAGTTTATATAGATTTTTTTGCCTTATAAATAAGATTTTGTATATATTCCAGGCCTTTTAGAAATACTCAGACTCTATCTCCTGAAGTAATTTGTCCCAGCAAGCACTTCTGAGGCAGGCATGCTAGGATCAAGCTTAGTAGTGGCTGATTGTGAGCACTGGGTTATCTTCCTTTGGGTGCTGTGTCTTCTGTCGTCATTACATCTACTTCTGCCTATTTATAAGTTAGCTTTTTTCTGAGATATTCTAGCATTTTTTTGTAATCCATTGCGTAACAATGTAAGAAAATTCTTGTCCATTAGAAGCAATAGTGGGTCCGGCACTGGATTTGAGTTACATCTGAGTGGCCTTGCAGGCATCGGCACTGCAAGGTTCATGTGTTCAAGAGCGGATGTACCCACGACTTAAATCTGCAGTTGTGTGAACATTAATAGGTCCAATGCACATGTGTATGTTTTTGTGTTTGAGGAGAAAATGGGTCAAACACATGGCCATAACTGGTGCAGAAAACTCTGATTGTGAGCCTCCAGGATTTTACTTCTGGGATAGATACAAGCCTGTTCATAAAGTATATTTAGAGAAGACATGAAAGGTGTAATTTACTAGCTGTCCTACCCAGCCAGCCAAGTAACACTTTATTTCTATAGCACTCATTCTCTGTAGACATCCTAGATTACTTTAGCAAGCTTAGGCAATGTGATTTCGTATGCTTCTTTTTTTCCCTTGGTCTTGTACAGGTTTGTGAAAAATCTTCAAACAAAAATCTTCTTTTTCTGAGAAGTTGCTTTTAAAGATTTGTTGACATGTTATTTTGATAATCTAGCTATTTTTTTCCTATACTGTTGATGGATTTAAGATATCTGAACTGACAGTGAATGAGCTGTATGAGAATCTTTTAATGATGCAAGGGGGGTATTGAATGACGACAGACTTTTTTAGCATCTCTGAACAGTACAAATTGCTAACATCTTTGCATTTCTGTAAGGAGTACCTGCTTAAGGCCCAGTGGGGTTAAGAACGTTGTTTACTCTACTCTTGACTCCTGCAACATAACAATAAAAAAGTGATTAAAATTTAAGTACTCATGAGAGGTTTTCGCTATATCTAATTTCTTGAATGCTGGTATGCATTAAAACTGGATCATTGCATAATGGTGGTGTGGTAAGTATTACTGTATTACCTTGTTTAGCAACCAACAGAAATAAGAACAGTAATTTTTTTGATAAGTAATCTTGTCCAAATGTGCTGAGTTCAAAGATTCTTCAGCACTAAGATTGTGTTGATTTTTTTTTTCCTCTGTAGGAATGTTGTATTAATACTTTTCTCCACAGAACTCTATTTTGAAGTAGTTAACATAGTGTGAATATTTTGCAAGACAAAATTTGATACCAAGTTTCTCACATCAAAAAGCGTTTTCAACTTTTTTTATTTTTCGGTGGGTAATCTTTTAAGTGGATTTCACAAAGCAAGCAAGCAAGAGGCAATCTTTTTTTTTGGTGTCTTTGCTTTCATCATGGTAAGAAAAAGGCATATATTTTAAGGTTGGCACCTGCTGATATGAACTAGATGCTCTTGGTATTAAAATTACTATATCAAGAATATGAATTTTTTTGAAAATGTACTGCTGTAAATACTCTGTTCAATATAACTGAATCTGGATAAAACTTTTATTATAATAAGTACTATTGTATTGTATATTCACACTATGCTAACTAAGAAACTGTCATCTTAATTTACAGTAAGATGATACAGTATCATCCCTGCTGTCAGATAAAAAGATTTGTGAGAATAGATGATAGCTATGGATTCATATAACAATTGGTACAATTAATATGTGCCCAGTAGAATTGAAGTTTAAGTTGTGGAAAAATGAGAGGGGAAAGTATTTCGGGGATGGCATATTTTAAGAGAAAGCAAACCTGCATGTGGCCCCAAAATGGCCGCATGTGGTGGCTGTCGTGGCTCCATAGATTCCATTGTTGAACAATGGTATGTACAACATTGTATGCAGTACAAAGTGTGAGTGCATGCCACGGGGACGTACTTCAACTAGTTTTAAATTGAGTTGAAGGTGGACTTATGTCATGTATGCATAACAGTGTGGGGTCCAGTGGAGGCTAGAGAACTTGCATGGGACCCTGGAAAGTTGGAGTGGCTAGCTTGCATTGGTGTGCTGAGACTCTGTAGTTACTGATTGGCAAACTGGATTAAAGCAAGCTCAGGAATATGGCTGTACAAACTGAAAGAACAAATAAGAAATTTTCTTTTTCCCACCCGTGCCCCCCCCTCCACCAACTGAATCCAGAGGAAGCAGGGATGGTCATCTCCTTTTTATAAGTGGCTAGAGTGTTTTATCTGCTGTCTGGTTTAAGTGAAATTTAGAAACACTTGTGATGTCAAGGAGGAGTTTTTCACGACTCCTGTTGAGCAGAAAGCCACAGACTCTTCAGCTTTCATATGGACATCAGTGGTGGCATATGTGGTATCACTGTTGTTAGCAGCATCCACTTCCAAGTGCTGAGTGAACTGTGCCAACAAAGGTGGATACTGAGCCCTGTACATCTCAAGCCCTGACAGAAAGCTAAGAACTGTTGCTGCTCATTGCAGGGTCAGAGCAAAGTAGGTTTGGAAATAATCTGCTTCTTGTACACTGTCTTTTAGCTGTACTTTAAAAAAAATACTTCTTTTCCCCCTACGTTAGCTAAACTTCAGCAAGAGAGCAGAAGTATTCCCGCATGCAGAATGACCTATAGCCGAGTGGTCAGGAGAGGTTCCTGTGAGTTGTGCAGGTTGTACTAGCTCCCTCAGGTAGAGGAAAGAAATGAAAACAGTTTCCTTATTTCTTGAGTATCTAAAGCATGATTTGAAATGAGTTAATGAAAATGTTACAGTATAATAGTACGTATCTTCTGACTTGAAGTCAGGTTTAGCTGTACTTTAGGGGTGGCATTGTTCAGTCCTCAGAGAAGATAGCCCCATCTACCTATAGCCCCCTTCATATCCAGACCTGTGGGCTGCTGTAACAGCTGTGTCTTTTCAGCCTTGGACTTGGAAGTGGGCACTTTTCGTTCAAGGGCATGCGTGGTTGCAGTTATCTGGGAAGCCATCAGGTTCTCTTGTGTAGATCCTGTGGAATTTGAGCATTACAGGCATATAGTACACATTCCTAAACCTCATGACACAGTAGCATCTCCTCACTGACCAGATTGTGTATTCAGTTGAAAGGGGAACATAGCAGAGTTAAGCATTACTCCATACGAGCTGTTCGCCTGTATAGCCTCATCTGCCTGTTCATCCTCTGTTTTTCCACACTTCCTTTTGGAAGGGTCGGAGAGGGAGGTGGTAGAGTACAAATAAGCAAAGGCATCCTGTGCAATGACTCGTGCTATGTTTTCTGATTCTCAAAAGTGGCGCTTTTATGTTTGGAACCGAACAGCGGAAGTGTGTGGGATGACTTTATTTACTACAGCACTTTGCTTTACTGTCTTTTGGAAGCAGTTCCTCGTCATCATGTTTACTGCTTTGTAAAGTAAATCTTTGATTTACTTTAGCAGTCACAGTCTGTTAAAGAACTATTTCCTTCATGTTCAAAAAGCACTTCATGTTCTCTCTCCCCAGGTCTCCCCAGCCCTTGTATTCCTTGTCTGTTTCTGAACCTGCTTTTTTACTAGCTTTGAATCTGTTTTTTCACTGATTTACAACAGTTTATGATATATTTTTCCATCATGAGGAAGATGATTTAAAATATAAATCACATTTAGACAATGCTTTCTAAACTGATTCAGTTTTATTTTGTTGATTTTGTCTCATTATAATGTTCTTACTACCATTAATATGTTGTTTTTTGTATTTATAAAGCCCTCTGAACCAGGGCTCAATCATCTGTGTATAAGATGAATGCGTTTTTGGTTTTGTGTGGTTTTTTTTTTCTTTAAAAGACTCAATATCAAATATGATCCATTAAGAGTTGGACATTGCAAGGACATCAGACTAAGGAAAGAGACTTTCTGAATACCAGAACCACTGAAACCACCAGGACGAGCTTTTTTGAGATTCTGTTCCAAGAGAGACAGACACATGCACTTACTGACTCGCATATTAGTACCTGTTTTGCCAGACATATCAAACCAATGCAGATTGTGGCCATCTGAAACTGTGTTATTGAGTTCACATCTCATAATTTTGAAGCATCTAAACCAACCACCTTTCTTTGTGTCGCACATGAAGTAAAACTGAAAAATTGTATTGAAATGAAAGGTTAGATTTTGTTGCCAATTTAAGGTATTTCCCACTTAATATTTTTATAAATCTGTTTGCAGATTTATTTGAAAAATGTGCCCAGATTAATGGAAACTGCTATGGTTTAATTTCTGGATCTGTCTTATGTCAACCATAAAGTGTGTCCTTTGTGCTACTTAAAGGAGATGTTAGATCGTCACAAGTAGAATTTGTTCTCTCATGCTGCATAAAGATTTTGCAGGGAAAAAGTTTGGTCTGAAATTGCGCATGTCTTCTGTAAGCAACAGCCAGAGATAACAACTAGAATTTTCTGAAAGTCTGCTGACATTTTTGCAGTTTTCATTATTTTTAATAAAAATTCTCATAAAACAAACACACCTGCTTCAAATGATTGCACTACAAGTATGCTGCATACTTAGAGCTCAAATGGATCTGAGTACTCTTGATTAATAAAATCTCAAGCAAAATTAAGATACGATTGTCCTCTAAAAGGGCCTTAGAACAACATTAGCTTGAAATGTTCATTAACTTAAAATAACTTAAAAACTTTAGAGCCCAGACATATGTGGTTATTTTATTCTGTGTTAGTTTTGCTGATGGCACATTGTTAAACACAATGAGTTATAAGAAGATATGAAGAAATTTGTATTTTAGCCACTGATTTAGAGTTCTGCAATGTGGAGATGTTTAACACGGGGATGCCTCTATTCTCAGATAGGGTAGCATTATTTAAAATTGATTAGAAGCAATTCACAGCAGCCTGCCAAATTGCTAATGGAAACCATGTGAATCAGTTCTCTCTTATAATTTAAATGTCATTTCACTGCATATAGTTTAACCAAGAAATAATCCCAGCTTGCAGCCAGTAAACTTAATTATTTATTATTATTTTCTTAAATATTTTCTTGGTCCAAAAATGCAAAACCAAAATAAATGCTTATACTCAAACTTTTTCAGCATATGCATGCTTCAAATGGCTAATTTGAGAAATGCCGTAGTATTAGTTTTTACTTACGTATGTCAAAAAGCATTTTTAACTACATGTCAGGTTTTTTTCTTACCTGATAGCTTTTTGTGGAGTGTGCATTTAAGGCTAAATTACAAATTGGATTCTGCTGTTAACTGAGGGGCCTATTCAGCAAAAATTATATATAGGCTTTTCTCAGAAGGTCGTGGAATCCATCTTTGTGGAGGTGATGAAGCAGGGAACTCCTTTTGGCCCCAGAATGACTTCAGTCCAGATCTGCCTGGCCACCCTATGGGGCAGTTGTCTGACAGCAGAGAATTCATTGTGTGAGGTTTGGTGTTTGCTATAGCATTCCCATCCATCACCAAAAGATTGTCCTATCTATAGTTTAATTTTATTGTTATTTGCTTGAAAATCAGTTGAATTAAACTTGAGAACTAATGGTATATTGCCCTAGTTTAAAAATAAACATTCTGGGGGTTGGCTGTTGTTGGCTGATGTTTTGCACAGTCAGCACTATGCAGGAAGAATATCCTTTAATTTTATGTTTTGCCCACTCATGTATTGCACTGCCAATTGCAACCATTGTGGTGCCAAACAATTGAAAATGTAGACTGCATTAAAAAATAAGAGCAGCATTGATGCTGCAGCAGCACAGGAAGTGCATTGTGGGGACTGCCACTCGTCAGACAGAAATAACATACTTAAAATCCTTTCTGGTTGTCTTTCGCTGCTGTCCATTGTGACTTAGAGAACCCAAGAATAAACAGCAGTATCTGTTATTTTTTCCCCTCAGTATAAAAACCTTATTTCAATGTCTTTTGCTCACATATGGTGATGGATATTGTAAGGGTTAAAATATGTCAGAAAATTAATCAACCCTCAGTTGGCCTTTCTTCGCTGGAGTTGATAAGTACCTTGACCTAGAGGTGTAGTAATAATATGTGTCAGAGATATTTAGCTGGCTTTTGCCATGCGTGCCTATATAGGTATGGTGGGCATATGACTGAACTGATTCTGGGCCTGAAGCCTCTCCCCCTGCAAAATGTGTATCAAGTAATGAAAGGTCAGCCTGCAATAAGGGTATTTAAGAAAGAAATCTTCAGCTGCATTGGCACAGTTGGAAATCTAATACCTCTTTAAGCACCAGGGACTTACACGTTAGTTGTGTGAACATACTTGAGAGACTGCGAAATTTCATGTGTAAAAAGGGGAGGAAAAAGCCTTGATAAGAAAATACCATGAAAATGTGGGAGAATCCTTAGTTCTGAATGTAAACCAACGGATTTAATTATCATATATTTTGAAACGGGAGTTAACTAATGTATGTTAGGTGTTGCTCCCAGAAACAGTATGTTAAAAAACAAAGCTGTAGGAGAGATGATTTGGGTGCTGCTTTTTTTTTTTGTCACAGTAAGAAAAGCTTTATGATGATGGGTCTGTACTGGGTTTTAGGGTTTTTCTTGTAGCTTTGTTTGGGGTTTTGTTTGTTTGTTTGTTTTTTTACTGATACTCTCCCTTGAAGGGAGTTAGAGCATTTGTAACATTAAATGGAACAAAGACAAATGGACCAAAAGCACAGCAGAAAATACTGAGTTTTGAACAGAGACTGAGCTCTTGTAGAGCCTTGTAGAGGGGACCCACTCCTCCCTCAAACATAACCAGCAGTCTGATTATTCTGAGAGGATTGTGGCCATTTCCCTTGCTTCTTTGAGACCATGATAGTTTCGTAGAAAAAATAGTTCCTTAACTGTATCCACTAGCATTTTAAGACTAATAAATAATTCTTCACAGTCACTCAATCACTCTCAGTGCAGACTTCAAAAGGTAATTTATTTTGCAGATAGACACCTCTGACAGCACTCTGGAGGCCATCCTTGCAGACATAACCACTTTCAAGAAACCAAGAATAAAACATCCCGCTCAATCAGGTTTTTATGTGATGAAGCCACTCCTTGATAGAGAAATCTAATCTGTACACTGGGGAGGGAGGGGGGGCTGGACTACTGTCTCTTTTCGTTACGGTTCCTGTCCTGTTAACTAAGGAAAGGGATGGTAACGCACTTGTTGGGCTCATCTCTTCATACACAAGCACCAACTGGGAAGGGAGAAACCTTGTGTTTACCCAGCATGTTCACGTATGCCCAGTGTAGCGTAGGATATGTTAACATAATATATTTTTCAGAATTAAGAAACAAAGAAAAAACAATTAATAGTTTCGGAGATCACACCTGGAGGAACTCATGGATTCTAGGTGTGGCTGTGATGGTGGGTTATAAAAGAGAGAAACTTGGTTAATGGGAGAAAGTTGGGTGAGCAGAAACAGATTTTGGAGAAAAATAAGTGACCTAGTTTGGTATCACAAGGCATCATTTCCATTTTAGCTGCTAGGCATTAAAATGGCTAACACTTCACAACATTGACTGCAGATCATACAGCCTTTTCTGAAGTCTGTTGGTAGAATAGTTTAAGAAGTGCTGTCTGTCTGAGGGAAAGTCTTCAAGGACTCAGTCCTTGTTGGAAAAGGTTGAAAAACCTCTTGGTTTTTGTCTGCTCCTTCCCCTGTCTGAAATTCCAGCTGTTCTTGCTGATGCAGTTTGAGTGGGCCTAGCACAGTACTTGTACTCCTTAGACGTCAACCCAGTCTTTTGGGCAGGATTAGGAAAATGTATTAATAAATATAGTGGCTCTTGACTATTTTTTTTCTTATTTATCTTTGTATTGCAAAACAGATTACTGCATATTGAGAGATTAAAGCCTTCACTGGTACAGTAGAGAGACACTCACATGAATGAATATAGTTTATTTCTATGCACTCTTCTTTTGTCTGAGTAAATGAAGTTTAGGGTGCCTTATTTAATCAGGAATTTTCATTCTGAAGGGAAAATAAATGGAGTAGGAACTCTGTTTCTAAGTATCTAAGGTTACAACTTTGCTGTAGCTGCTGTAACTCCCTGTTGCTGTCTGGATTACTTAGAAATACGTCTCACCATTAAAGCATTTTCCCTTTCTCTGTTTCTTGCCGTAAATGTGCTATAGAAAGATACATATTTTGTTGAACTCTTTTTGTAAAGTTTAAAAATAAAATTTACACCTGGTGAGGAACATAGTTTGTTACATACCGGACCTTATAATCTCAGTAACCAATTTTTTCTTGTGTCTCAGAACTCTCATTAATTTTTCACAGGCTTATGATGGATAGTTTTTATTTATTCACGTCTGAGGTTCTGTTGTGTGAAAAGGACTCATTTTATAACATTACATATTCATGGCTTGGGATAGATGGGATAAGGAACTTATTATTAATGTGTCACAGTGGGAAACTTACTCTGGATTCATTTGCGAGTCTTGTTAAATGTGGTGTGGTCAGCAGACAGCACTGAAATTTTTGATACATTTTATTGGAGAAGTGCAAAGAGTTCAGTGATGCCTCCTTATCTAAACAGCACAAGTGAGATGGTGTCCAGAATGCATTTGAAACACTGCATCAGTAACACAAGGCTAGGAGCAAAACATGCCTCAACAACAGTAACGTCAGAATGGTGCTTTTTTAAAATTACTGTTTCCAAGTGTCTGCTTAAAACCAGTTTGCTTAATTAAATACTGGTTTTCCTTTTGCAAAAACACAGGACTTCCTTGCAGTACAGTGAATTGATACCTGAATGTTCCAAAACATGTAACTTGATTTCTAGCAAGTCAGGTTTACCTATAGTAACTGATCACATTTCACTGTCATTCCTTTGTCAGTGCACAGTGCTACCGTGCAAATTCTGAATATATACATGCAGTTTTTGTTTTTTTAATCAGTAGGTAGTCTAGGTATTGAACATATGCAGCATATAAAATAAGAATTAAGGAGGTAAAGTTTGGTGTAAACTATTTTAGAGTCTGAGAATTTGAACTGATTTAAAAGAACCAAATATCCTTTTAATCGGGTCACAAAGATACTCATCTTCAAAGCAGAACATTTTTTACCTTTTAAAATTTTCAAGTAGGGGCTTTGCCTTGTGTACTTACGAGCTCAAAATTAAAATTTTTCAATGAAATGCTTCCATACTCATTTTCCTAGTTACAGAAATGGGCTCAGAGAGGAAGTCTGTGAGTTAGCTATGCTTCTGACTGCCAGTTATTTATCACCTATTGTTACCTTTGTACTTATGGTAATGATGGAAATCTAGAAAGGGTTTTGTTGGGGGTTTTTTGAGTGTATTAATCACTTCCTTACCACAGCAGCTTGTGGATGAAGGTAGAAATGTTTATGGTATCAGCAATTATTCAAACATTTAAGAGCGTACTATCACAATCCAACTGAGTTATAATTCTTTGTTTTCAAATATTTTCTTTCTTTTGAAATTAATAATAAACTAAATGAAATAACTTTAAGCTCCTTAAGCAGTTTGAGATGACTAGGACAAGACAACTTACGATGGCTGTGTTTTAAAAGACAATTTTCAGTGATGTTAAATGTTAGCTCTATTAGCGATCCTACCAGTAGGTCAACAGTATTATATTGTCATTTATAATAGAAGAGCTGGGCGGTGAGAAAACTGCAGTCTATTAAGAGTTTGTGAGTGTGTGTGTGTGTGTATACAGTGAAATAATATCTAGTGTAATGTGAAGTGACAGTCAAAATTACAGCTTTTCTCTTGCCGCAAGGGTACTTCTCTGCCAAGTATAGTAATATTGTTGTAGCAGTGTTCAAGGTTGTCAGCAGTTCTTGGTTACTCTGCAGAGAGCCATAACTGTGTGTGGAAGCAAGGAGCTTCCTGTCAAGGGAGATACTATAATTTTGATATATATTTGTTGGTGCCAAACTGCAATTAAATAGGAGGCGTTGGAAGAGGTTTTATTTAACCAACTCAAATTTGTTGGTGAATTAGTTAAAACCAAAAATTTCAAAATGAAATGCTTGTCTTTTATGAACATAGTTTAAATTATGAATTTATCTGATATTTATATCTGTTCAAAATAGTGTGTTATTTTTATAGAATAAACTTTATTTCTGCTGGTGAATTCAGGATTGCTAAGGATGTATAGGATATACTGCTTTCAGTTAAAATATTAGCTCTGAGGCTTATTATCTATCATAGTTATTTTAAGGGGTAATTATAGACTTCAGTTTATTTAGAGGTCAGCATGGAAACTGTTTCTTCTCCAAAGCACTTTTTTTTTTTCAGACTGTGTCAAGACTTCGACAAAATATTGTCACAAAAATGTGTATTATCATCCATATTGGAAGCAGTAAAGAATTTCTCTTATTTCCCCACGTTGAAAATGATGATAACGGTGTCAGCAGTTTTATTCAGTTGAAAACCATTTTTCTTGATAATTAGATTAAATAAAATGAGTTGGGGGAGAGAGATACTCTGGAAAGCATAGTTTTAAAGAAAATCAGGAACTCTCTTGCTGTCCTTCAGTGAAGTATTGAGATATGAACATACTTACATGATCTTAATACTTGCATGATGAAAATTTAGTGCTGTACAAATATAACTGGCTGAATGGTGCCTAAAAGATTACTTAGCCAAAAGCCCCACTGACTTTTATTGAATACCTTCCAAGTGGAACTGCTGATGCGTGTGGTGAGGTACTTCCATACCCTACCCCTCCACTATCATCTCCCTTGATTTCAGTAAGTATCTATAGGCTGCAATGCCGGTGTGTAACTTGCAGTGGGTGCTATGTAAAGCAAAGCAGAAGCTGCAAATGCTAGTCTTTTTTTTTCAGATGGGTAAATAAGAAAAGAGAAGATAATTCAAATTATAAATCACAAGGAAGTTTTTTATATTTTTAAACTATAGTTCAAATAAATTTTAAATGCTTTATGATGAGGAAGTGAAATAGAAAGCAAGAGGCTTCCTCTAAGTTATTTTTCTCAAAGAAAACTGGATGCGTAGTGGGGAGCTTGCACAACTGGGAACAGCTGTTTCACTGTTGTCTTAAGCACTCTTGATTTATCCCAAAACACCTTGCAGGTGTAATTTACTCTGGAAATCAGATGTATCTGATTTATAGAAACTGAGCACGTGCTGAAGTTTACAGATGTGTTGAAAAGCTAAAGTCATACTTTTTCAGGTGACCCACTGAGTAAGCTTAGTGAGTAAATGTAAAATGTAGCAGTAATATTGGCTATTGCACTGAGACCCATCCTTAATGTTAGGGCACAGCTCCGACTCCTGTACAAAGGAGTTGTTCAAGTGCACTGTGATGGCTAATTGGTTGTAAAACACAGGACAGATGCTACAAAGAAAAGTTTTTTAAATTACAAGAAATATCTGTTTTATGGTGTTTCTCTCTAGGGCTTCTTACAGTGCTTTCTCTTGTTAGCATCACTGAAGCTTTTTCTTTTTTCCTGGTGGAGGGCAGCAAGCCTAGAATCTGGTCATGTTATCAGAGCTGGTTTTCCCATCTTTTGTAAATATATCATTTACAGAGGTATCGTATGATTTTGTACTTGTCATGTTTTCAGAGTTTCCTCAGTCTGGCCAACTGTTTGGTTTATGAACATCTGAAGTTTTTGTTTCTAGCTCCTTTGTCACTCGAAGTTTTGCTTTTTCCCTGTGAAGTCTTATCTCTTAGCTGCAGAAGCATTGGTGCTCCAAAGGTGACCATACAGTATCTGTTTGTTTATGAAAATGCACTTAGAAGTTTACACCTTGCGCAGCATCTTTAACTTGAGTGAACTTAGTATCCTATCTGTGACAAAGCAGTTTACCACACGTAAATTCCTTCTGATTGCTGTATTAATATGTTGCGTCTTTTTTTAAAATTCAATAATTACATTATGCAGCAGGACAGATTATTTTCATTGTGGCCTTGCTGTTGCAGTTTGAGAAGAGATACAGTTTTCTTGAAGCAACATCTGTTCTTGGTTTCCTGCAGCTGTCCTTCTTCAGACAACGCATTTAGATGCGTAATTTGAACTCCTTCTGCAGAAACAGAAAATTAAAAATTTGACCCCTCCTTCAAAGCTTTGGTTACACTGTGACAACAGTGGGTTGAGCTAAATTCAGCTATGTCAAGCGAGAACTATAAAAGTAGATAGATTGCCCTCTAAGCTTCACTTTATTGGATATTGTAATTGACATATAGTTGTCATTTATAATCATCTGTCCATTCCTGTGAGTTGGGAGCAGTAAAGTTAATTGTGGCTGCTCATTTGCATTAATCTCACCTCTGAAGGGTACAGTAACCCATTAATATCATGTCATGATGAATTATCACAAATAACATTGAACATATTGATTAATGATCTCTGAGATTTGTATCTCGTTAAAACATTTTGTTAGCTCTTTAAACTTTTAAGCAGACAGTCAGTGTGTGTGGGAAAGGTTTAGAGATCACCCAAGAGGTGATGAAAAGTTACAGCATACATTTTGGGTCACTAATTAAAACTTGTTTAACACGTTTCATACTAATTTTTAAAATGTTCTTTCTTTCTAAAGGTACAGAGCTTGCAAGCTTTTTAATCACAAGATTTGTAATCTTATTGTTCATTGCTTATAATGATAATAATATGTGTAAGAGTCAGGATGACACATGGGAAAAAAAAAGGAGTAATAGGACTTAAAAGCTTCCATAATTTCTGTAGTTTCTATTCAACCCAGAAATCATGGAGTAGCATTTTTTTTGTTTTGAGGGTGGGTTTTTTTAAATAGAGTTTCCTTCTGTTCAAAATTTTGTTCTTAATGCAACACCTCTCTTGCTTGTTTAGCACCTGTTCTTTCTTTATACATACAGATATATACATTAGGATGAATGAAATGATATCCAGTGGGTGGCCATGTAATTTGAAGTAGCTGGTAATTAAATATTTTATTATTTTGATTATTACCTGCTTAAATTTCTGTAAGCTAAGAAGCATAAGGACTTTAGGGAGGCAAGGGAACTTACACCATAGTTCAAGAAGGTGGTTTGGCAGGACAGAAGTGACTCCTTTGCATATCTGATTATTGTATTTTGAGAGTCTCTGAAAGGCAGTATTTTAAGTCATTCAGCAATCTATCTTATTGCAAAGGTTTCTTTGTCTTCTTCCGCTTGAAACTGCTGTATATGAGTGATTCCTTTTAAATAAATCCTAACTCTAGCAGGTCTTAGATCTGTATTCAAGAGACTGGTTCCTCATTCTTCCACATGCAGTAAGCTGCCAATATAGTTATTTGAGGGGAAACTGCTCCTCTCAAAAATTCCTAAAATCATTTGAATGTTCTTGGTATTTCACTTCCCAGTTGTCCTTTTTCTGGAGTCTGAGGAGGTGAATCACGTATGCAGAATATTTTGTGTTAGGGCTGCTTTATTTTTTCAGTCCATCTCACTCTTTTGCACTGGGAGACAACAAGAGTGAGTCTGGTTTTTATGTTTTCAATAGCATCATTGGTCCCCCTCAAGAACTAATCCTCACTTTTTTCTTCTAACTATTGCCCTTATTACCTAGGATGAAATGTGCGCACTCTGCCAAATGTTGAAATAAGCTAGTTTTGTAGAGGAGACTAATGTGAAGATTAGAGCAAGAAAAATCGTCCTTTCTAACTTCAAGATATGCTACGGCAAATCTTCACAGGTGTGCCATGACTTCTGCTACTCCGGATGTGTACAGTAGCTAATTCTATTGCATTGCCTTTCCCCGGGCTGGGATTTTTTTTCATGTCAACTAACACAATTTTAACTTATTTGCCAGCTTTTCTAGCCAACCCCTACAATCTTCTTTCAATAATTCCTGAGAGTCCGTTTCCCTGGCACATGAGGCTGTAGAGTCAAGGATTATATTCTAGCTATAATTTATGATTAACTAGATTTATGGCTGAGATCCCAAAACAGCTTCAGTACTGTGGTCTGAGAAATTAAAGACAAAATGGAGACTATCATTCTGAATTGTTTGGGTCTCTGGATTTCAGGAAAACTCATAGTTATAATTGAAAAATAAAAACAAACCCCAAAACCAAACCAAATATGATTTGCGGTTGTGTAATAATTAAATTTCATACTATTTAGCACTGAAACACATAAAGCCCTCAGCCTTTTTAGTATTAAACTATTTAGTTTAATCTTTATTGATTGTCACCTAAATAATACAGTGAATAATACATATTAGACCCTCTTCATGCTAATGCAGCCCCCCCCGCCTCCGCCAAACAAAATATGTGGGGGGGAACCATAAGTAGGGTTCATTTTTACCCATGGTATTAATCCGTATTCATTTTAAAAACCTGCTAACGGAATATTTCCATTCAGCTCATTAATCAATTGTGATTTTCATTCCCTTGTTTTGTAAAAGCTGTTGCAATAAATACTTTTTTCACAAAGCAAAAATCTAAGAGATAGATGCAGCAAGCGTAATTAATAGCACCCAGTTACAGAAGATCAGCAAGTTTGTGAGATTCACATGCTGCTTTACCATATGGCTGCCCAGTAGGCAAAAAATTTGATTAATGTTTTGAAGTACGTTTTTTTCAGCAAATATTACAGCCCCAGATGAGGAGTTTTACTTTCTAGTATTGTTAGACTTAACTAAAATAACAGATCTTTTGATTTAAAGCTAAATAATATTTTGATCTCATGAAAACTATACATGCTGAAGAATTACAGTCCTGCTGTATAAAAAGAATGGACCTTATAACTTGTTTATAACTCAGCCAATAATAGTTAAAATTTTGATTAATCTCAGTTTTTCGTAAGTTCATTGATTTAAGATATCAGTACAAGTGCATCAGTTTTGTAAAGAGGATTTCTTCTATCAAAAATAAATTTATAACAAAATTAACTGATTAATTTTAGCCTGTCATGCTGTTTCCTTTCTATTTCCTTATGTAAAATAAAAAAGTTAAGCAGTTTGCTGATAACAGTGAGAATATAATGTGTTCCCTTCAGTAAAACTACTTTGAATAATGTTACGTTAGCAAAACTGTACAATGTATTCAGTTTGCTTTTAAGTAATTGTTGTAGTAATTGTAATTAATATTTAATCTACTGATTTTCACCCACCGTCTCCCATGTTTGCCTGAAATGAAAAATATTTACAAAAA
>NW_010176429.1:0-37491 GCF_000695765.1 Mesitornis unicolor | reverse complement strand
AGAGTATCATGACTTAGGATCGAGTGCTCTCATGCAAAGCTAACACACAGCGGGAAGTTTTGCTTTTCTCACAAATTCTCAGTTTAATACAAGGAACGCCAGCAGCTGGTGGAGAACAGATTCAGGGTGCTGAGCCGAAATTAAGTGGAGAGTAGCTTTGCATGGAAGTCTTGCTGAGCTTCCAGAATGCTGAAGATAAAGCATTACCTAACACTACTTTGCCACTTTGGTTTCTTGTAATTGCTTCAGGTAATACTGAGGTTCAGAGTATGGTGGGATGATGCTAAGGCTGAAAAATGATTTTAAAAAATAAATTTTTGCAGTTATTACAGTTACATCATCTTAGAAATCAGTGATTGCGTTCAACGGTGCGCTAACATGAAAAAGAATTCTGGTTGGATTGGCTGTACGAATCCCTGAGCCAGTGATCCAGGCACAAGGTGCTTATCTGTATTGCTAATTTCAGGGGAGGGAGTGGGAACTCAACAATAAAATAAAACTTAGTAAAAATGAAAGCCAAGAATTTTCACGTTTGCAACCTTAGGCAGCACACGACAATAGGAGGTGTGCAGCTGCATTGATTACTGGTGTTAAGCATCAGAGGGAGGAAACCAGCTGTGAAGTTGTGGGTTTTTTTCCTTTTTTTTTCTTTTGTTTGTTTGATTGGTTTTTTTTTTTTTTTTTTTGTTTTTTTTTTTTTTTTTTTTTTTTTGTGAAAAGCTTAAAGTGAAGTTTAGCTGAGGTAGTGAAATGATGGGCATTACTTCTGGAGAATACAAATGCCACAACAACTTGTGCTTTAGATTAATAGACAACTAGCAGATGACAAGGCAGTGTGACCAAATCCATACCTTAAATACAGAAGGACAAATTGAATTGTTTTATGCTTTTGAGAAAGGACAGTTAATTAAATTGATACAAGCTTCTCAGGCTTGTGCTAGTTGAAGATTCCTTCTAGATTTTTTTTTCTTTAATAATATCAAATCTATTACAATTTATACAAAGTATGAACATTCTTATTAGGGCATTTTCCATATTTTTTCTCTTATTTATGATTCTCTTATCAGTGATTTATTTCTAGTAAGAACACATTTTATGCTATAAATGTATGTAAAATGTACCAGTGTTGTCTTTACCTGTGACTAAACTACTACATGCTGATGTTAAGTTATTCTATTATGTGCCCATCAAAATGTGAAGAAATTGCTATTTTAGTATTTAGTTTTCTTTGTTCTTAGTTTTGATTCAATAATGTAAGAAATAGCAGAGGTTTCAAGTATTTTAATAGTGGGACTGAATTTTTAATTGGTAATGTCTGCAGAAGAAGGTTGCTTGAAACTGCTTGAACTCTGTGGTTAAATTATACCATCGGATGCAATTATTCCTTAATCTGAAAGAATGGGGGGGGGAAATTGGGGATGTTTTTGTAAGTGTCGTACATTGCTTGGCTTTTTAATTCCATAAATAAAGTGTTGACTCTGGTCTATGACGGCCATTTCCTGTTAATGTTCCCATTTTTAACTGTTTCAGAGTTGCTGTTCTGCTTTAAATCTGACGGAAAGGTCTGTAAGGGTTTGTCTATGTGAAGAGGCTGTAGAGTGGTCACTCTAAAAAGCTCCTTAGTGTAGTACTTTGAATTTTAAATCACACACATAATTCAAAGGTAATCTAACTTTCAGTGTTGGACTTAAGTCCATTCAGTTAAATGGAGAAAAATGACTGACATAAGGAATGAGTTATTGATTTGTTGTAGGAAAATGACTGCTGTAATATAGGAAGTATGGTAAAAGGAACAGCTTAATTATTTAGGGGGCACCAGTGAAAAGAGTGCTTTTGCACCATTGCAAATTGTCTAAATAGGAATTTTAATAATTCTTTCTTAAAGACAAATTGTAGTGTTTTGGGCTTTTTTCCTCATAAGATGTAGCTCATCTGGTTGTTTAAATTATTTTTGTATTTGCGCAGCTGAGGCAGAAAAGCAGGCAACAAAATAATTTTGTTTTTAACACTAAAAGCATGGCAGCTTTTAAGTGGTGGTTTCCAGTTATTTGTGTTATGTTTTTTCTTTGTGGAATCTTGATGTCTGAGGGCTGCACAGAAAGTTATTCTAAAGCCCTTGTTTTCAGTCGGTGACATGAACTTTAAAATACGAATTTATCAAATAAATATATGTGGCAGTTTGTATCTGTACAAGTAAAATTTTTAAAATACGGTCTTTGGTGATTTATAAAATATCAGATAAGATATTTGCTTTGGCTGTTTTCGTATGTTTTTTCTTTTCATTTAGTGCTATTCGTTGCAGAAGGACTACGGTATCATGTTATTTTGACTGCAGCTCACAATTTTTGGCAGCATCTCAGATAAACAAAATATTTGTAGTTAATTGGTTGAACATGTTCAACAATTATAATTATATTAAAACCATAATGTGTTTGAACATTTGCCCACTGCTGACTGCTAATATGTGCTAACTTAAATTTCTGTCTTCATGACTGGAGCTGGCTTGTAGCTGATTTTATTGGAAGTATCTTTTCAAAGTTTAAAAGGCAGATCTGTTAAAGCATATCTAATAGCACCAATCTGCTTAAGTGTTTGCCACTGTGTCCAATATATAGGTCCTTGTTTTTAGGGATTTATAATTCAGTCTTAAAATTTTCTGTCATCTAGAAGCTAGGTATCTAAACTTTCACTGTTACTGAAAAGAAGCAGGAGTCAGTATTATTTTTATTAACTAAATTTTCAGGAATATGGTTTGCCTCTCTATCAAAGACTTCCAAATGAAATAAAGAATTGGAAGCTTCTCCACTGTCAATGTTTAAATCCAAAACGCATGATTTATATTTGCTACTGCACTTTAAGGGAATGGCAAAAGGCTGAGCAATTAGTGAATACAGAAGAAGTTAGATGTTAAGTTTGCAGAGTGCTGATGGAATTAGAGGTGCACTCTGGATTTTCAGTGCATAATTCCCTATTTATGTTTGTTTGTTTTTAAACTTCTAAGCAGAAGTCACAATCTAGTCTTGCTCTAGAGTTGTTTGTTATTATTGTAGGATAAGTAAATAGAGCTCGTTTTGACTTCAAAGCTTTGGCACTTGATTACCTGAAGAATCATCGTTGTTTTCTGTGGATGATACCCTGCAGCTCTAAAAAATTGAGGCAATTATGCTTGCAGCCCCTTCTTTTAATTGAGTGAAGCATAATGACTTCTCTTCTATAATGCTCCTTGGACTCAAAGCTGCATGAGAGGCTCCCCAGGGACCTGCAGCATATAGCCTTGCCCAAGCACATGTTTTTTTTGGGAAAGTAGCTGAATGGAGGGGTCAGCCAGAGGCTGAGGCTGGCGCAGCAGGAAGCGAGAAGCAGCACCAGCTTTGCCACTGGTGATGCAAGCAGCCTGCTTTCTGTTCACTTCCAGGATCTTGTCCCTTGTGCCGGCTGGCACTGAGTTCTGACCTTTGTGTTCTCCGCTCCTTCCCTTCATGTGCTTCTTCACTTCAGTAGTACCCTTCCCTCTTTCTGTATCGTATTATGAAGAAGACCCTCTGTTTTTGTGTTCGCATACTAGACGTTTTCTTGTCTCTTGCCTGTATTTGTTTTTTTATTTAGATTTGAAGATATTTAGGGCATGGGGTTCTTGTTTGTGTTTGTGTCATCAGAGAGCCCGCAGTGTGTCCCTTGAAAACCAAATGAATTTAATGCAGTCATTTCATCTTTCTGTTCCTGAGTTTCCGTATCTCTACAGCTAATCTGCTTTTGATCATGGCCCTACTAAATGCTTTGAAAAATACTTCAAGAAAAAAAAGGAGAAAAGCACTAAAATACCTATTTAACTGCACTATAGAATATTGAGTAAATGGTGGTTTGGTCTTAGTTTTCTATAGGTTAGCCGAGGTCTCCTCAGATCTGAACTTCTTGTCTCCATTCCTTGCAGTTTGACAACAAGATGTGTTTGCACTGGGGAGGCAGGTGCCTGCTCTTGCTGCTTGGAGGGTTCAAGATCATCCTGCCAAGGGGGAACTTCATACCTAGCGAGCCCATTGAGCCTAATAGAACAGTTCACGACTGCAACGAAGTGCCCGAAGTAGCAAAATGCTGTGCAAAGGCACCAGAAAAAGAACTTGAGTTGTGGCTCCTTTGCTGATGCAAAGGACTTGTGAGGAAAATCCACACTACAATGGGATGAGACTGAGAACACTGAGGCAGGGCTGGTGAGGACTGTGATAGAAGTGGAGATTAATTCCTGTGGAGCGACATCCCTGGGAACAGTAAGTGGTCTTGAGGGGAAAGCTGTTGATGATGAGCTGTGATGGAGGCCTCCAAATCCCACCAGCTGGCTCCTTCCTAGTTAACCAAATCTGCCTCTGTTTTGGTAGGATCAATTTTAATGGAATTAAGTGCTTGTGAGCTAGATATTTCTTGGCAAACTGGCCTGACAGTCTTCAGGGAAGTCAGCCTTTTAACTCTACTCTTAACTTTTTGCTCTCCAAAGCAAAAATTGAACCTCTTTTGCAGAACTGAAATGGACAGGCTGCTTGTGGAAGCAGAATGAATAGTTAATTCAAATAGCAGTGTTTATTTCTTTAGGTTCTGATTCTGCAACAGGATGGAAAAACTCTGGTGGAACTTCAGTGGAACAAAAGCTATGCAGACATTTTCCCTTGACCAAATTAGTCTCAATTTCTTGTAAGAGTTAATTCCTTATAGTATCAGAAAATTACTTATGGCTATCTCAGAAGGTGACTGAATTAAATTGTTCAGGATTACCTGTTCAAGTAGAATCTCTGTTGCGTAAGTCTGTACTAGAATAGTTCTTTGAATGTTTTTTTATTTGTTTGTTTCTTTGACTGCTGATATAAAAATATAACTTTCTCTTATTATTTTAATCTTCGCTTTTCTTCCTGCATGGATCATTTATTTGTGAACTGGTTATTTCAGTAAGGGCTCAAAGGTAATTTCATGGTTTATAGAATTTATATCTGAGGGTTTAATGAGGAAAACATATTGTTTTCTAACACATGAAATAGCGAATCTTTCATTATATTTTTATTTCTGTTCTCTAATATTACATGTATATCAAGTTCAAAGCCTTGAATACACCTCAGTATAAAATTATTCCATTTCTACACATGGGAAATATGAATGTTTGCAACTCAAAAATCAACACACACAGACTTAGGAGGTGATTTTACTTTTAATGAATCTACATGATATAAATGAACACTCTTCTGTTTATGCATTGTGCTATAGTATACATTTGAAAATACAATAACAGTATATTACTTTTCTGTGATTTAGGTTAGGAATTAATGCATTAAAATGAATTTAAGAGCCTTGGGTATAATTCATACAGGATGCAAGTCCCTCAGCAGACCTCTCATGAACATTATCAGATTCAATACAGTTTGCATGGTCAAACAGATTAAAATTTGACCACCCTCTCTTTTTGCCATTCATTAAAGTCTTTGAATGGCTTTCTTCTCGATTATGTGGAATAAAATTGATTATTCAGTGTCAGGAAAAATTAGCAAAGGCAGGATCTCTGCTTGGTACGTTTATTTGCTGAAGTGTCCGGTTTTCAGTATGAGTTCAGTTACAGCAGATCAGGTTGGAACTAAGGCTGCTGAATATCAAATTTCCTTTGACTCCTTTCTAGGTACATTTTCCAAGAGCTTTCACTTTTATCTAGTGCAGAGTTATCAATGCCCATTCAGTCCAAATCAGAGTCATTATCTACTATCCAGATTGCATTTGTTGTACGGCTCATGCCTTCGATTTACAATTGTGTAAATTGGAGAATGCTTTCAGCATCAGTTTGATCTTTTGATGGATCAAGAGCTTTGCTGGGCTGCCTCCTGAAGTACTTAAAATATATCTGTCTCTCTCTTTCTGATATTTTGGCAATTTTACATCCTGTGTTAATTACACCACAAAGCACAAAATCTATTAGCAATTTTCAAAAAGTATCTAATGCTTAGAAAGCATTCGACCATTTGTAACTGATTCTGGTGATGAAAGTGTCCTTTAAAATAGCTTCTAAGTTCTGTGATACAGCAGGAACTAATTCTACTTCCTTGCAGTGAAGGTTTGAAAGGATTGCGCTCTTAAGTACAAGAAAAAAATGTAAAATGTGTCCAATACTTTGAGCCATCTCACAGGGGAAGCTTAAATACAGATTTTTACACTGGAGTGGAATAGTTACAGTAATGTTCAGTAGTAATGCCCTTGTGTTACCGATTTATCAAAAGGTCATTTGAGCATCTCAAGTCCTACAAAAGCGAGTGTTGCGTACACTGGAACTGGTGTCTCAGTATGTCCTCTGTTCATCATTTGCAGTGTTATCCTTCAGGTATTCTTAATGTAACGGAGATGAGTAAAACCCTCAGTAAACTGCTCATGCTACGTTGCCAGAGGAACTGGGCCAGGAACGGGTATACAGGCTGTGTGGAGTTCTTCAGCCTCTGCTAAGCAGGCTTATGGATGTGTGACATGGCGTAGGCTATCTACGTAGCCAAGAGTTTTTTTCAGAACAAGTTCAGCCATGTTTGCAGGGCTTAAAATTCCCCCAGATGTCATAGGATTGACAGGTGTAGCTATGGACTGTGCCAAGTTTTGAAAACACAAATATACCCCTTCTTGCTGTTCCTTATGCTTTTTTAACCCCCAGCTTGTCTGTATGACAAATTCTTTCCGAACACAAACACCTCTCAGGTTCCTTTGGTGACAGTTACATTGCGAGACAGTGAATAACCTCTTTGCCCTTATATGTAATATTTTCTTTCCAGACAAAATTGCACAGTTTCTTCAAATCTTGGGTATGAAAAGCAGAAATAATGATGTATGCCACTTTTCCTGAGAGGACCAAAGAAAATACTCTAGAACTTCATTTCCTTAGTATACTGTTGAATACTGAACAAAAATGTATCTATGCCCGTGTTTTGTCTTTAAATGTAGGCAGTAGTCCTTGCTGATTATGGAGCATATCATATAGTGATAGCATGTAAAGAGTCCAAGGACAAGTTAAGGCCAGCACATAAAGAGTGAGGATCCTAAAAGCTTATGAAGCTGAAGCTCATTCTCATTGTTATAGTTTTGCTTTTGCATGAGGGGAGTGGCCCTGCAGGTTTTCCAGCCATCCCAGAAGCCCAGAGATAAGAATGTGTTTCCATTTCTTCTTGTTGCTGGATGTGATTGATCACCCAAAGAGGAAAGGAGGAGCAGTAGATGTACAGTGCTCATTCTGGGGAACTCTAGAAAGCTTTGTATTTTATAGGAGATGTATACTTCTCAGAGGACTTCTTGTTTGATTGGGTCTTGGGGTTTTTTTAGGATTGCAAACTCTTGCTTATGTAGCTTTCATGATGATTTAGTGCTTATAAGACATCACTGAATATCAAGAAAGCCTTAATAAATCTGAATTGGTCTCAGTGTGGATGGAAATGAAGATGTGTTTTTATTTCATGTTGGGATGATAGAATGAATTATATCAGAAATCTGACTCCTAGAAGATCTGGGAATTCTTGAAAAACAGTGAAAGAATACAACAGCTAGAAAAGAACACTAAGATACACAGAAGATTTTTTGCTGAGAAAGGGCAACATTGGCATTGTATTATGTTAATGTGTGGAAGATAAACCAATGCTACTGCCAGGGCACAGCAAGAGCAGGGTGGCTTCATGAGAAAGGGTGAGCCAGAAGTCACCTCCTGGGGCCCAGCCTTACAGTATCTCCTGAGCCAGGTGGTGATAACGAGTTCCCCAGACAGTCCCAGAAGAGGCAAGGGGGTGACTCAGGTTTGGGATCCATCCAGGAGGGAACAGCAGAAAGTGGAGCAAGAGACAGGACTGGAGATGAGGCTTCGGCAGAGGTCCAAGGTCCATCTAGAGGACAGGCCTCAAGACAGGTACGCTATGATACAGCTCAAGAAAGGACAGATGGGCCAAACCAGCAGGAGCGTGGATGGAGCTCCTGGACCACAGAGGGTGCATGGTTGGAAGTTGCAGGGGAGGCTGCACAGGGTACTGAAGACCATGGCAGCTAGATATGTCATCAATGATCTACGACAGAAAAAAGAAGTTTCCAGTAAAAAGTAATTTTGAAATTTCTACCTTCACAGCAAGGATAAATTCTGATATACTAACTTGCCTTTAATGGAATATTATTCTCGTTAGTCCCTCTGATTTCAGAATAATACTTCTTTTCTTTCTGTGGCCTCAGTTGTAGTGCTTTGACATGTATCATCACATTTTTATGTGAAAATAATTTCACTTTATTGTAACTTTTAAATTTTATTTTTCATTAAATCTGTTTTATTGACTTAAGAAATGGATTTGAGCTATACCAGTGTAAATCCAGAGGAAGTGAATTTATGCTGGTTTTATACCAGTAAATGTAATCTGGCATACTCTTAAAAAAAAAAAAAAGTTGAAATTGTATTGTCAGCAGTCAAAGCTTCTTGTTAGAAAGTTCTTGATCTGCAAGAGTGCTATTGATAAAGGAGCTAAAACCCTCAAAATTGATTTATTTATCAGTTCAATACAGTTTGTCTGAACACTGAACTTGCTTTTTTGTTCTTCCATGTGATAAAAGTATTTGCTTATGTTGTAAAATCTAAGCTGAGATAAGCTTGTGTACAAGCTGAGCATAGGGCTGGAAACCAGGATTTCCAGAATTTTAGCTCTTATTTCTGTCGCTAAATGAGGTGGTGACCTTAAGCAACCTCTTAGGTCTCATTTGTAAGGAAAGCTGAAGTCCCTTGGCGGTTTATTTAAGAGTCATTAGGAATTTAGCATCTTATGAGGTGAGCTAACATAGATATATTTTGTTTCTGTAATTACAAATCGAGAAAAGGATAGTCTGTTTTGGAGAGTCTAATTATGCCAGGCCCCAAGTCCTTATTACAAGCTGCGTAGTTGCAATGAACATCCTACTCCAGGCATTAAAATTGAGAATTAATGGAGACTGAAAGTTTGGGATATTTCAGGCTTTATTTTTCTCCTTTGTTCTGATTTATATAGTTTCTCGAATTACTTATTTTGCTATGTTTAATTTATCATTTTCTGTGAATGTTTTCACAGTAAATGTTTGTAAAGCAGCTAAATACATTTTTATTGGAAAAGCTAAAGAAGTACAAGTAGCATTCTTATTTTCCTGTTATTTCTATAGTATTAAAATGTGATCTATTATATTTTTTTTAAAATAGATAATTACTTAGAAATTTTGTTGTAGTTCTACGAATCTATGCTTTCAACTGGAAAACTGTTGTATGCTCCATCTTATTTAATGTAAATGTGAAGTCACTTGCTTTTCATATAGTCCTTGGCCATTAACTTAGAAAACCTGTTGCTCTAGCAGTGGTTTTCCTGTTCTGAGAGAACTGGTGGATCTCCTGGACGTGTAGTAAAGCAATTTCCTATTTGCTGAGCTGATCCTTGTGATGCGGACAGGGCAGGGCTAAGCTCACCCCAGTAATTAGCTTTCCCTTTCACTTTTGCCCTGTAGTTTCTCTTATATACAGGAATAGAATTCCTCTTGCGGTGACTGATCACTCAAGTGGAATATTTTGAACACTGTACAACAGAGTTCTGGAAATACCCAGAAAAAAAGTGGCTGCTGTCGCACACAGTTGAATATCTACTTAACAGAATCTCAGTGCTCATTTACTTGAGCAGACTTGAAAGGGAGGGAAGAACAATAAATATTTTCCTTAGTGTGCTTGAAAATGGTGCATAGTCTGTAGTTTTTTCTGCTATTTATTGCCATGTTTTCTCATTGTTTCCATGCAGAAGTTCCTAGCACGTTTAGAATAAGAAGAAAAATGTGTTATATCAGCTAACTAGTGACTGTTTTTTTGCACAGAGTAAACACATTCTTTGCATACTTTGTTTATTCTTCCTACGATGTAGTTTAGGGTTTTTTTTCTTCCTTGCATTATTGCCTCACTGTGCCTCAGAAGGAATAAGGACATCAGCAGGGCTGAAGGGTGGATGCCTGTTTATGACCACTGATAACTTTTTTGAAGTCTTATCAATTGTAAGATTTAACAATACAGCTCTTATTTCTACCTCTCCAGTAGTTTGCTTTTATGCCTTAAAAGTCGAGTTGCACTTATTTATATTATATTATCTACTTTTTACGTATAGTAGTATTTGCTTAGTTTATACCATAACCTAGTTTGCATTTTCTTTCAAGTCTATAAATTACCTGATTTCTTTCTGCTGGTATTGAGGTTTGCTACTAGTCCTTCCAAAAAAAAAGCGCTTTTAATTTTTTTCTTCCTTCTAACCAAATAAACATAGAGGAGTGAGAACACAGGAACCAGGACTGGATTTATGGCTTCTTGGAGGCAGATTTTATTCCTCTGTGTGCTGCTACTCCAGCTTTTGATAAAGTTGTTTCATTTATCTCTGCCATGACTTTGCTACCTTCAAAACACCTGATGTGCATAGGTTGTTGTTGTTTAGATGTTCTGCCTAGATTTCTTTAAATGTTGAAAGCTTTAGAAGCAAGTAACTAGATAGGTGAGAAATAATTTGTAAATGCATTCGGTATATGGCATGTGCCATATTCACAATGGTAACTGCATAGTGCAGAGTAGGCTTGACTTTAGTCCTTTTTTTCCCTAGGTTTCTTTGAATGGTTAAAAGTCCTATGTCCAAACTAGTATTTTCTGCATTTCTGCATGCTTTGATCAGGATTTTTAATTTCTGAGTTAAACCTGCCTGATCTTAGTTCTTGTCATTGCTCACGCTGTGGCCAAAATACACGGTTCAGATGCTGGAAAAGGGAGTTTGTACATTTATGTGCTACTGGTCTTAAAAGCAGGAAACCAATTTTATATCCTTTACATGATAGATACTGAATCGATAAAGCATCAACCTAAGGTTACACTGGATGTCTCTAGTGAGAAGACAATAAATCATGTTATGTGCATACAGGTATATTGACTCAATTTCTCTGGGCTGCCTATGCAAAACTGGAGGTGGCTGAAACTAAACCATTAGAAGAAAAGTCTTATAATGGCCGGTATAAAGCCATCTATCTGCATTGACGATTTAGGACTTTAGTATTAAAAATCTAAGAACAGCATTTGACTCCGGTGCTCTGTCTCAAACGATGGTCAATAACAGATGGTTAAAGAGGGAAAGTAAGTTACAGAGTATGTACAGGCACCGGCTGCCGCAACAGGGGTGCTCCAAAGAGGAGATACAAGGACTCCCTGAAACAATACCTCAGTTTTGGCCATATTGGCTACCATCAGTGGTCCACCCTGGCCTCCAATCGGGAAACATAGAGACACACCATTCATGATGCTGCTGTCTCCTTTGAGAACGCATGTAGAGTCAGTCTCGAGGAGAAAAGACAACGCAGAAAGAACCGTGCCTTGCCAATACCGCCTAAGGAGACTTTCTGCTGTGCCCTTTGCAACTGGACTTGCCTATCCCATATCGGCCTTTTTAGCCATCAGCGTGCTTGCAGCAAGCGTGGGTAGTGCCCTTCCCTTATCTTTGTTCGCGAAGCCTAGCCATGATGACGTACAGAATGATTTTTCCTTTGGTATACCCTCCTGGTCTCCTGCAGTTGGCAGTCTGGGTACTTTCACAGCTAGAGCCTGCATCCACTTAAAGAATTAAGTATGCACTGATGGACTTATTTTATGTAAACTTGTTAGTTCTTGTTTTCAACCTGTTTATATTTTTGCTTCTCCAACTGAATCATGCGCATGTGTATTGGGGGAAAAAAAAGAGTCTGATGCACGTTAGAATGGGTGTGTAGAGAAAATAATCCATTTCTTCTGTACCTCTTTCTTACTGAGTACTTTCTGAGGATGAAAAGTCTGATGATCATCACTCCTTTTGTGTCTTGACTTACTTCCTCATGGTGGGAATGTGTTGATTGGCTGACACAGGGCGTTTTTATTACCATCTACTGGCTTGAAACAAGGAACACCTGAGAATGGAGATGCAGTTATTGATACAGCAGGTCTAAGAGTAATCATTGAATTTTTTCCTCAAGATTTTCACAACATCAAAGAAGCAATCAGTGTGGATAAACAAGCTGAATTCACTCAGGATGAAAGATTACTGCTGTATCATTAAGAATAAGCACGTTTTATAATGCTGCACTGCATCATTTCCTTGTTGTTTTAGTACTGGCTATCGTTTTTAGTAACTGGACTTGACATGGGCTGGACAGCAGCCTGGTATGTTGCAGTTATTGGATTACAGATTGAAAAACCAGTTTTACTTCTAATGTATGTAAAAATATATGGAGAATGGGGGAGTGGGTCAGAAAACCACTTTCAACCCTGTTTAGATAATGGAGCATAACAGGTTACATTTTCTTAACCAAAAGATAGCCTTGGCAGAGTTTATTCTCATGCTGAGAATTAGGCAGAAGCCAGTTACACAGATGAATCTGGAAAGCACAAGAGCAAGGGGAGACATTCCTTGCTTCTCCCTGTACCCCTCTAAAAGCCTGATGGTACCCTCACAGCTGGAGTTTGTGCAGGAACATGTTCTCAAGGAAAAAGCGTGCCTTCCAGTGTAATCCTTACAGACGTTTTTTATCTGAACTGGAATGAAAATGAACACTTATTTTCTTTCTAAATGACCATAATGGTATCTTGTGGCTTTATGGGAGATTTTTTACTTGCACTTTAAAATATCAGACTGTGGCATTTTGTTAGACTTTTATTTTCTTCAAAATCTTTCTCCTTTTTAACTGCCCCCCTCAAAACCCACTCTTTTTTTACTACATAGTCATTATGTATCATTCATTTGTATATGATAACTACTAACTTTTTTCAAACAAGCCATTTCTGACTCATTATGTCTAGATGTTCAACTTGAGTACTAAGTAGTAAAGGTTATGAAAAACCTACCTCACAATTCTGAGAACACCACTGATTAAATATACTTCTATCTGTGAAGTTTTTAGGTGTGGCTAGGTAGCCTTGTCCAGCCTTTCTCTCTGCTTTTGTTTAACATCAGGCATAATTTATTTTTATACAAAATCAGTAGGGTTTGCAAATGTTTTTGGCCCTCATGTAGGGATCCTGTGGACAATTTAAACTTCTCACGGTGGTTTACTGACTTACTATGTTAGCATATATCGTGTGTTGCTTATTGTCGTTTAACTGGCTGGCTAGAGAGATTTCGGGGTGAAAGCAAAGCAAGTTTTTTTCCAAGCACTTTCTATCACAGAATCCATGAAGTCATCATATGATTCTGCTCTTGAACATTGCAAATGATGGAGCATTTCAGTAGGATGATGGGGAGACATGTTCAACCCAGCTGCTCCATTACCGGCTCTTCAGAATTGCTCTTTTTTGCCATATACGCTCATGTGATGTCCATCAGCTCCCAATGTGGACCACAGCTGCTAGTTTAGCAGTAGCTAGGTTTGATTTTAAAGGGATGTGAAATTCTATGTAAAAGGAGTAATAGCTACATAAAATGCAAGTTAGAGTTTACCTAAAGTTTACAAGTTTTATAGGTTATAATAACATATAAATAACTAATAAAGGCTATGTATAAATAAGATCCTTGCTATTCATGAGCTGTATTCATTCCAGGACTGTTCTCTGACTGTAAAATACTTAGAGATTTCTCATTGAAAACTTAATGATATTATAGTTTCTAGTTAGAATAAGGAATAAAACTAAATTACAATTTTTCCTAAATTGAATATGCCACTATTTTACACATCTTAGCTGTTCTGACCTGGCCTTACATGATGCTGCTTGACTTCCTGTCCTGCTGTCATTTTTTCTCATATTGGTCTAACACTTAGTCTCCCTGGAATCAATAAAGTTACTCACATGCAAGTGTTGAATAAATAATTAATTAAGGAGTTGCTACACTTGGTGCATCTTTTCCTAGCGAAGGTAGCCCAGATAGCTGCTTTTCAAAACTTTGGTTCTTTCCTTTTACTGATTACCCCTCATTTCTTCCACTGAACGAGTGGAGTGTTGTATCTACTGGATAGCCTGATGGATTTGAGCTGAAATATTCATTAAGTGATGGCATTACTCTGTGTGTGCAACAATTGGGAGAAATGGGTATCCTGCAAATCTGTAGTTCAAACCAAATGGCTTTCTAATATTTCTGTCTTTCTCTTCTCTGCTCATTTTCAAAAGCTGTGATCTAAAATGGCAAAGCACACTTGGATCTCAGTCACCAGCCCTGGTTACTGTGCTCATCAAATCCTGAATGAAGTATTTAAATAATTTGGTACTGTTGGAAAGCTAGATAGAAAATGGCAGATAAAGTGGTGTCTATTGCCAGGAGTAGTGCCAGTGAAGTTAGCCTGACTGCTTGACTGGGTTTTGTGTATTTATGCTTATAGATAGAATTGCAGTAAAGTGCACAAAATGCAAAAATTCTTGACAGCCACTGTGTATTGTGACATCTGAAATTGAAAAAGCACTTCTAAGCTTTCTGCACATCTCCTCAACACAAAGGTTTTATTATAGCTCCTACTATGTTATGTTAGTAATTTAACTGTTGTGAACTTTGTATAATGGGAATGCAGTTACACTGAAGACAAATGTACAGTTTCTGTAGAAGACAGAAAATACGATAACTCGGGCGAATAGACACCTGATGGCTGTGCCCACTGCAGTCACTCTACACGTGCCGTTAACCTTTTTATCTTCAACTACATTCCTAAGTGATACAATTTGTTCCAGTAAAGTAGTGTGCAAATCCAGTCTTGTTCAGTGTTTTCCACAAATACACTGACTCGCTGCTTTGGTTTATGAAATCCTTTGTGTTGTCGTGGTTCAGTGGCAAGAGAGATGAGGTAATTAGGAAGGAGTTTGCCCACTGGTTTCTCTCTGCTGGTTTCTCTCCAGTGCATAGCTGTAGTCAGTACTGTTAGTCCACTCCTTTCATATACCCAACTGTCAAAACCAGTAAGGAAAAAAGTTTGAAATATCTTCTACCAGGAAATACGTTGATGCTTCAGAAGTTACAACATGCATTTTCTGTCATCCTGCGTGTTCCCGTGTTTATTTTGAAGTAACGTTTCAATATTGCTATTGTATGATTAAATATTGAGAGCAATGCTTTTCCAGTTATTCTAGTGCAGTATTTAATGAGTGCAATTAAATGGAAAAATTGCCTTTTTAACTGATGATAGTCTATTAGTGTCTCTGTCTCTTCAGAAAAGAAAAGAAGTGAATTATTAGAATGACAAATGAGTCAAAGTTACCACAGTGATGGAGAGGTGCGATTCCCCTCCACATAATCTTCAATTAGTGATCTTTGTAAGAGGATGTTTTTCAAAAGGGTAATAGAGAAGTAATGAGATCAGAAGGAGGTCAAACCCAGCCTTCTTCGTTTGGCAGTTTGATTAATTTATTTCTCCTTCTTGCAGATTGCTGTAAGGGACTTTTGTCACCCAGTGCTTTTCATGGGGCTCTAGTCGAAGTGATTGCTTCTATTAGCCTTTTGTGTATCCAGGAATGTTCATCCCTGTGGAACTGGAGGTTTTTGGGTGGTTCAAATCTGATCTTTAGTACAAGCACCATTGATAGTTCTGAGAAGGAATGTTTTTGGAAGAAACGATCCTTGACACTTCCATATGTATAATTTTGAAGAAGTAGATGGCTAAATAGTACTTGGATGCAATGCAGCTTTTATGTTTTTGAGATACATTATATTTAGCTCAAAGAGGGAGGGGAAAAATGATGTAAGAATATGAATTTGCAGTGAAGGTGCTTTTCCCACAGTATCTTCTTGAAAAGTCCTACAGTATCTTCTTGTATGTGACACATGTAGAATTTTATGCATACACTGCAGGCATTATTTCCTGGCCTTTTCTCTTTCTTACTACTTGTGTATAAAGTTTTTCTTCAAGGAGTAATGAGCTGTTTCATAATGGTAGTCATAAACCTGAGTGGCTGTAGCTCCATGCAGCTTAAGTCTACCAGTACCTTATGCTGTGGGTACGGTGTTACATCCATGTTTAGTTTATTCTCAGTAGTAATTAACATCTTTTTAAAATATACAAAATAGCCTTTCAACAAAATTGAAATGCCAGTAGCATTTTCTCAACCTTTTCCTCAGGTTTACATGCTTGTGCACTGATCAGTTGTACTCTGCTAAAAGGTGAATATATTACTATGGTTTGAGTTTTGATACAAGTTCAGTTTCCTAGCGGTAGATGTTAATTTAATATGACATGCTCTTGCTTGCACATGTGACAGCAAGAGTTGCATGATATCCAAGACTTTGCTGTGTCTGGGTTATCTTAGTTTATGCTCAAAATGCTCACGCAAATTTTATTTTTGGCTTTGGTGATGGCAACATTGTTTGTGAGTTTTCTTCGCAACAGTCATTTAACGGATATGCACAATATTTTTTGAAATGTTTCACCAATAAAACGGGATACTTTGGATCAGATAGGACACAATTACTTTTTTGTGCTGATGATGTAAATATTTTTTTGCTATGGTGCTATGCAGGCTTCTGAGCAACAAGTTTAATAGACGAGCTCTTCAGATCAGTGAGTAAAAGAATATTTGGGTAGTACGATATAGCATGACCTGAAATACTGGCCTGAATTCATCACAGGTACAAGCCCTTTGAGTTATGCCAGCAATGAAAGTGGCCCATTTTCTATGCCCCATTAGGTATGACACATACCCCTCTGACTGCCGAACACCGTTGCACCCCAGGCAGTTGAATGGATGTCCTTTTTTGAGAGTGTGGACAGCAAGGAGTGGGCGTTCACGGGGCTGTGTTTCCAGCTTTTCCCTGGAAACATTATGGGACTTCGTCTGGGAATGTGGCTTCTCTGTGGCTTTGTTTTCCCATCTGTTAAACAGAGATCACAGCCTGTACTAAAGAATATTATTATTATGCCAGTTCAGTGTTTGCAAGTAGAATGTGTAAGCACTGGGGCCTCCTATCTAAGGATGGTACATCTCATTTTATGTGAAGAGTTGTCAAACTATGAAGGCTTGTGGTTACTGAGGGGTAAAACACTTCTTAAAGGCTCTCACCTTCCAAACAGCACATACACAGTAAATGAAAGAAAACCGTCCTTTGTCCTTTGTCCCTTTCTTGCTCCTTTTTTTTTTTTTGGTAAAGTTTTACTTCTTTCTTCTTCAAGTGATTTACAATTTCAGTATTTTTAGTAATTGCTATTATCAAAATAGGAAGTGAACTAAGAAAGTTTTTAGGCAAATTGTGGGACAAATTTAAGTTGCGATTCATTAAATCACCTGGGAGATCTTCTTGCCAGGAAGTTGGGAAAAGATGAGAGTTTCTCAGGTGGACGCAGGACCTCCTTGGCCAGCACAACACAGGGAGCCTCGGGTATTTTCACATGGAGTTTGTCCTCCTGCTTTCTGTCATAGCAATAAGACATTTCACTTTCAGAATTTGTCTGGGGCTGCTAAGCTTTTTGAAATGGAGTTTACACCAAATAGTGAAGCAGACTCTGAGTTTCTGTGAAATGCAGACAGTTTTGTCTATTCTGTCAAATTTTTTTGGTACACAAAAGTTGCTTGTATAAGCATTCAGTGCAGGAAGTCATGTATGCTAAAGTAAACACAATATGATGCATGATAGACATATCAATGAAGTAGTATTACTGTCTCTTGTGGCTATTTGAGTAATTAGACCTTGACTTAGTAAAATCTGTATATCACTGAACTGTAAATTTACGTGAGTGGACAAAGCAAGTTTGACGTTAGTTAAAACTTTGTTTTGCCCACATTACTGAAAATTAGATGTTATGAAATGTTCATCTATCCCAGATATTTTCAGCTGGCCACTATCACATTTTCGGTGAATTATTTTTGATTTATTACAATTCCAGTTGTTTTCCAGTGTGCTTGTATGTATTAAAATGAAATGTGACTTCTCTGCAAGTATAAGCCGAGACTGAATTATGGCATTTTGTGATGTATACAATGACATATAAAGTATATCTGTAATGTCTATATACTGTGGAGTTATTGCAGATAAAAAGGTTAAATTCCAAAGGATCTTCTGATTGCAACATTTGTAATCGCAGTACAGAGACATAACTTTTGTTAATTTCTCCTTTTCTTCAGGCCTGTCCTGGGGGGATTTTAAGCATACACACACACATAAATGTATATATAAACATGCTACTCACCAAACTTCTCTCAGAACAGAAAAAGTGAAATTAGTTTTTTGTAAGCTGGAGTGATGTGCATGTTCTTATTTTCAGTGTATGGTAAAGTAACCTTTCAATTTTATTTTTTAATGGTGTTCTATAATACAAATAATCTAGTCTTTTCTTCTGCAGACTGTTTAATTCAGACAGGTTGAAGTTGCCTCCAAAGATTGGCGTCAAATTGAGGAAACCATTCATGTAGTAAATAAGATAATTTGTTTCCACCCAAAAAGAATAAAATACAGATTTTTTTTTTATTTTATTTTATCTTATTTTTTGTTTACCCCATATGATTTAACACGTACTGTACCTGCATCAGTGTGATTCTGAATGCATTCTGGAATTAAGTGCTTCTACATGGATTTCTGTTTTTCGTTTTTACACTGCATTTTTGACTTGAATTTCCTGAATTTTAATAACTATAGTTGATAAAGGTCCACATATATTTCCAGTGTATTAATGAGTGTTTATGTATACGTGATGGGAAACTGATGCTCCTTATGAAAGCAGAGCTAATATAAATAAATTACAAGTCTTACAGTTTGAGTGTTAATGTATATAAAAAGTGGGGAAAGATGTGTTTTGACCCCTGTTTTCCATGCCATATTTAATTCAAGAATATATATTTCTTTGTGTTTCTCATTTTTGTGTCTTTATAAAATCTGCTGTTATTCTAGTTGTTCTTCAGCTAGTCTTTCAGAAGAGAAGTCTTTCTGCTTATAGTTAAAATAGTAATTGTTAAACATGTTTATGAGAAAATTCTGCTCAATGGAAGTGGAACAAGTGTTGTGAAATGAGAGGGATTTATTTTTATTTTAATTTATTGTATTGTATTTTATTGTATTTTATCTTGTTTTATTTTATCTTATTTTACTGTATCTTATTTTATCTTATTTTTTTGGCCTGAGATGGTCTCTGCAGATCTATGGTCTTACAACACTGTATGGAACATGATCTGTTAGGATTATCTCTCTTAAGCTCTGCCTATGAAGGAAAGACATACCAAGTAGCTATAAACTATCTGATAGCATGTAAACTCTTTCACTTTTATTACAGTGTAAGACTGCTTTTTCTCAAATCTTGGATGTGTAAACATGCTGCCTATTGCAAATAAAATAGTTCCAGTCCTAAGAAGTGGTAAGCTCCAAAAAATGAGTTTGTCCTGCAAAAGCTTTTGCAAATTTACCCTAGGATGACTTTGGATGACATTTATCAGCCTTGCCCAGGCCATGTTTTCACTGCCCAGTCCACCCATTAGTCACTCCTCAGAAGCATGATCTGCTTGCCGTGTGTGGGTACTGTGGTGCATTTTGCTCCAGGCGTGTGTCTCGCTGTTCATGTCCCCATAGCCAGTGTGTTGGGAAGAATGTTTTAGTGGAAAAAGGTGACCTTCATTCTAGACTTGTTCTTACGACTTACTGACAGAAATACAAACAATATAAACATAAAAATGTGTGCAAGGGCAAAGGCAGACACTTAATATTTAAGTGGTTCTTATCCAGCTTGCAATAGGAGCTGCTTATCCTCAGTCTTGGTTAGTAGAGCCACACAGGGCACATTTAATTGGTTATGCAGTCTGCTGATAAACAAGTATCACAGAATCACAGAATCATTAAGGTTGGAAGAGACCTCTAAGATCATCAAGTCCCACTGACGACCAAACACCATGCCCACTCAACCATGTCCTAAAGTGCCACATCCACGCGCTTCCTGAACACCTCCAGGGATGGTCACTCCACCACCTCCCTGGGCAGCCTGTTCCAGTGTTTGACCACTCTTTCAGTAAAGAAATTTTTCCTCATATCCAACATAAACCTCCCCTGGCACAACTTGAGGCCATTTCCTCTTGTCCTGTCACTGGTTACATGGAAGAAGAGACCAACACCCACCTCCTTACACCTTCCTTTCAGGCAGTTGTAGAGGGCAATGAGGTCTCCCCTCAGCCTCCTTTTCTCCAAACTAAACAACCCCAGCTCCTTCAGCCGCTCCTCATATTTCTTGTTCTCCAGACCCTTCACCAGCTTGGTTGCTCTTCTCTGGACATGCTCCAGCACCTCAATGTTCTTCTTGTAGTGAGAGGTGAAAACAGAACACAGTATTCGAGTTTATGTTCTTTTGTGTTATACTGGTAGAATAATTAGAAAAATTTGGTAGAAAAATTAGAAATAATTGGGGGAGGCAGGGGGGTGGTTTACTTAAAAAAAAGAAAGAGTAGCAGTCATCTGCTGAAAATTTGGCCGGTATTGTAATGTGGTCTGTGTGGGAGTTACGAGCTGTTCTGTGGTTGCTGTCAGGCTTGTTTAGTGCCAGTGTGGTAAGAGCAGGCTTAGTAACTGATCTCCTCTTAGAAAATAAAATATTTAGATGATGGAGGTTGTGGCAGAGCAACTAAAGTAAAGACTGAGAGCACTCTTGAGGTGAGTCTTTCTGTTACTCTCTTTGTTGGGCCCATACAGAACAGCAAGAAACTTTTGCTATTCAGGCAAGAAGGTTTATTGTTCTGCTGAAGGTGGGGTTCACCTTGATCTGCTTTGATGGTCAGAATCTGTTCAGTTTAAGTATAGATACAGCAATTTCAAGTGCTTCTCAGCATTAAAGCTTAGAGAAATCTATATGACATCTCAGAAATCACTCTGGACTGCCTTAACCATCAAAAACAAAGAAAAAAGGAAAAGTGTATTTTATCTGTATCCTGAAGACAAAATAATGTGTTGGCTACACTACCCACATCAGTTTGGCTTCTTCATAATGCATTATTAAGTGCATAATGGCTTCTTATCTCTTTTTCTGCAAAATCAGTTTCAGATTATTGGACTCTATATAAATAAAGTTGTTTGCTTTTAGGGGTTGGTTTGTTTGTTTTTATTGTTGTTGATATCAAACTAACATGAACTTCTAGGGATTAGATGTGTTCCTGAATATGCAGGTCATCTTATTATTTTAAGATGCAAGAATTTTTGCACACCAAACCTATTTGTCCAGTCTTTCTGCCCACACATTTTTTCCATAGATACAGATTTCTGAATGCTTTCTACCCCCAAGTATTGGCACCTGTGTACTAAAAATCTGTGTGAGCAGAAAATTGCACTGCAGAAGAGAAGACCAGAATATAACCATAGTGAAAAATTACACTCGGTACAGCTGAAGGTTGAAATATCTTCTCACAAATTTCCCTGTTACAAATATTAAACTAGTTTTTAAATGAACGTATACAACAGATTTTCTGAGACTCTGAAGACAGAGTGACAAATAGATTACAGTCTTGGTTTCCCTTGCCCCCTCCACCCGTTTAGTGTGATTCACACTCTCCTGGAAAATCCACTCACTCAGATTTTGCAAAATAAATATTCCTGAACCTAGTGTCTGAAGTTGTATCTCAGCTCTTGATTATTTACTTAGTTGACACCAGATTGTCCTAAAGTTTTATAAAACACTAAGCACTCTCATACCTTACTGTTTATTACTTCGGTAGTTTTGAGTGACAAACCCACTTAGGCGCTGTGACTGTTACCATATCATGGTTTTGAAAGGTAAAACAAAGCATTATCATCTTTTTAATAGGAACAGCTACATGATTCATAGGTGGTAAATATTTCATGCACTTTGCAGTTGCCTTTGTGCGAGAAGGTAAATGGAAAGTAAATCCATGTGTACTTTAGGCAGTAAAAAGACATTACTTTGTTACATCATATAAACATGTAGATTTTATTTTCTCTTTATTCATGCTGTAAAAAGAAAGTTTTAAAGTGTTTAGCCATACCTGGAAATGTAAATGCACTGGCCTAATGTAATGCTGAAGAAAAATTAAGACAAATGATACTGCATTCTTGCCACAAACTGCAGCTTGTACAAAATTCACTTTAGTTATTATACTGTGAATACGTGTGCTAAACCTCCTCTGTGTATGCACAATTTATGTTGAATGCAACATGAATCATTTTAATAGACCAAGCAAAAAGTCCCCAAACTCAATTTTCAAATTATGAACCTTGGAACAGAATATAACAACAATGAACAACAAATAGTTCAGATTTTATTCTGAACTACAAATGAACCATTAAAGGTACAGTATACTCATTCAGAGAAACATGTCCTCCTTATCACCACAATGGTTAAAAAGCATAACAAGAATATTTTTTAAAGGTCAGTTCTAAATTTTCTGTACCTTATTAAGAGGGACATTCATGAAAGCTGATGCTGCGAAGTTTTTAACATCTATAACCTGGAGGACTCTGGTTATAGTCTGTCTCTGATCTGCCATGTAACCTTGAGAAATTTGCTTGAGAAGTATGCTCTTAATGCTTTAAAATTCAGGAATCCATTCAGAATTGTTGCTTAACAAACAGCTTGGCTGCAGAATGGTCATTTCGGAGCAAAGCCTTTGCACTGCCTGATTGCAACTGCCCAATGATAACAGGACTCAGCAAAGGTGGTAACAGATGAGCACAGGCCTTTTAAAGGTTGGTAGCCAAATACAATTCAACAGAAAGGAAGGAAGAGTATTTGAGTCACATCTAAAACCTGTACTTGATAGGTCAGGCTGGCTGTCAGTCTAAACAGCAGTGAAAGTTTCTGCAGCCCACAGAACATGCTGGCACACAGAGTGATGAGTTTTTATTCCCTTTGTGAGTTCAGCAGAATTCACGTGCTCATGAAGAAACGCTGCCAAACGAGGCTGGCCTCAGTGTTTAGGACTACTTCAGTTTAAAATATAGGGACATGGATACTACATTACTGCTTCACTAACCACAGCATTTCAGAACGTGGATCATTAAAATATTTTCTTAAACTCCAGAAGAATCTAAAATTCTGCAGCAAATAAACAGTAATTTATATGTTTAATTTTGCCAATCTTTAGAATTCAATTAGTGCTGGTATTTCTGAATACATAATCCTACTTAGGTGCACATTAGGTGTGTTTTGTCTGTCTTAGATATTGCCTACTGGATTGGGATGCTCTAGGAGATAATGTCATTGTACCTCCTCCTGTTTTTAATCATAATGCCTAATGGGAGATCTGTATCTCTTTTTTTGTGCTTAAAGGGATTTGAATTAGCATCCTCAGTTTGAGAGGCAGATGGTAACTGTATCTGAAAGAACCTTCTCTGTTTCTTTACCTAAAATGCCTAAGTAGTCACACAACTGGAGACAGGAAAGATTATGCCATTCATTTGAGATGTTCTAGGCTTTGCTTCTTGTTTTATGTGAGTAGCGTAATAGTACAGTTGTAGTAGGCTAGTTACCACACAGGGAGTTGGTAAGGAAGTTGTATTTCTTGCATTCTTTGCATTTGCCCAAGTGAGCGTACGGGCACTGACCACAACTTGGCGCTGCACTGCTGATGAGGGCCATGGATCCAAGCTAAATGCTCTGCCTGAGATGATCTTTAATCAGCAACCTGAAACATATAAATTTATTTTGCACAGGCAGGATAGCTAAAAGACTTTGTGGAAGATCTTAATACAGGATGTTCAAGGAGGTGAGCCTGGCATCTGACAGACCGAGTGTGGCACCTAACATGCCTGGGTTCTCAGGTCTGTCTGTTCTTCTGTCAAGTGTAAGGGTGTTTGCCCAGTTTTTAGTTCTATATCATTACTCTTTTCAAATATGGTGAGGTACACTGTCCAGAGGACAGGCGGAGAAAGTCTGTAATTAGTGTGTTTCACTAGGCTGAGCAGAAGACTCAGCCAGGTGTGGAGGAGATTGGATGGTACTTATGAATGAATGTCATTGTTTTGACAGGATGATGAATTAACACTTCTAGCTCTGGACTCAAAGTGGTTTCATGTGGTCTGGTCAGCACGGAAGTCTGCAGCTTGTGGCTCCTTTGAAATGACATTGTGTAGCTTGGAAACAAATGTCAGCAAACTGAACTGGAAAAGTGATCTGCTGAAAATGATTCAATTCAGGCCTTTAGTTTGGCTGTCACCCTTTCCCTGCTCTTGATACAATACTGTTTCTGGTTGGTTTTTAAATTGTAAACATATTTACTTATTTAAAGCAAATAATTTAACTTCTTAACTGCAAAACCCTATTTTTAAAGGAAAGTTGAAGTTGAAATTTTCCGTGCGCTTTGGTTGCTGTCAATTTTAATGGGAACAGTACACTAGTTTGGTGTATTAGTTTACGCTAGTTTACATTAGGTTTTTAAACCTTTCAAAAGTTTAGAGGGGTCAGGTATGCCAAACTGTTTACCTTTAAAAATGCAAATAGATCCTTGCTTAAGATTGCTAAATTACTGGATTGAGCTTCAGAAATTAGATCTGTGATGGTACCATGTACTTCTACAGTGCTTACACTTACTTGGCAAAACTTTATTTTTAGGTATGTAGTCATCCTGTTCTTCAGGAATAAACGAAAAAAACAGTTAAAACTTCACACCTTCAGAAAATTATTGCACAGCTTTCTGGGTAGTTCTGAGAAACAGCTCATCTGTCTCGTCTTTACACAGAACCACAGAATATGAGGAGTTGGAAGGGACCTGAAAAGCTCATCCAGTCCAACCCCTGCCAGAGCAGGATCACCAGACCAGGTCACACAGGAACACAGCCAGGCGGGTTTTGAATGTCTCCAGAGAAGGAGACTCCACAACCTCTCTGGGCAGCCTGGGCCATGCTCTGTAACCCTTACAGTAAAAAAGTTTGTCCTCATGTTCAGGTTGAACCTCCTATGCTCCAGCTTGCTCCCATTGCCCCTTGTCCCGTCATTGGACATCCCAGAGCAGAGCCTGGCTCCTTCCTCCTGACACTCGCCCTTTACAAATTGATCCCCATGAATGAGGGCACCCCTCAGTCTCCTCTGCTCCAAGCTCAAGAGCCCCAGCTCCCTCAGCTGCTCCTTATAAGGGAGATGCTCCACTCCCTCCATCATCTTTGTGGCTCTGTGCTGGACATATTTTTTCATATTGTTTTATTTTTTTTGAGAGGTCCAGCACCATAGCATGAGACCTTTGAAACACTAAATTGAAACCAAATGCTTACAAGTGCTTAAAGGCATCTAAATGGTTGGCTTACATATGCTCATTGCCCCATTTACTCCATTGATGGCATTTTTCATTGCTGGATAATTTTACTTATTTAATAATCCTTGGATTTAGTTGATTATATGGATGCTGTTGATTTTTTTTTAACAAAATTCAGTTCCTTTGGAGCCTTTTCATTTTCCTTTAATTTGTCTCTGTCCTCCTAAAGTTGCCTACTTAATCAAAGTCTTAAAAATATAAACCTTCTTTGCCTTATCATCTTGGCATATCCTTTCACATGAGCCTGAGAGAATTAGTGAGTCATGCCTCAAAGTTCTGAGCTGTATCTTGTGCCACGCAGTGTTCCTTAACTGGTCAAACCAGCTGCCTAGATTGGAGAACACAGAATGAAGTAAAAGAAAAAAGACTCAAAAATTGTGCTGAATGGTTTCATGGAAGGGGAGAAAAGGTCTATTTCTTCACTTAAGTTTGTCAGCCATATAGTTGAAAATATTCATTGGCGGTGGTCATGGGCTTGTCAAGCAACATATTCATGAAAAAAATAATCTAATTCCACAATTCACAGCCACTGTGTGTCACGGTCAGTTATGAAAAGTTTTCATAAGCTACATCACGGCTGTGAAAATTTTACCTAAAAACAACGTAAGGACAATAGGATTCTGTAAACTGTATATTCTGTGGAGCACAGCATAGGATCCATGGGTTTCATATTAAAAACTTCATAGTTCTGACTGCTTTAAGCATTACATTGCATATATTATAAGGGTCTAAAACCGGCTTGCTTCATCAAAAATTAACTTTCTTTTTTTATTTATAGAGAATGAATTTGCCTTTGCATTTTAACTGGGTCTTTGTAACAGACTTCTTTAATTGCATTATTTAAGATGCCATTAATATAAGCATCTCTTTGAAAAGAGAACTGCTGTAAATTTTTGGAAGTTAACATTTCTTCTACTTGAAAGGTTGAAATTTGTTCTAGATTTCTGTGACAAGTTTGTTAATTTGTGTATGTCTTCAAAAGTGAATGAGTGTATAGCCTTAGAAGAGTAAAAAGAATTACAAGCCTCTGATGTTGTGTTTTGTTCTCCAGTCTGGTAGGAGGACACACACTGTTGCCACGGAGTGTCAGCAACACATGAACGTGGCACATATGGCACATGGGATCAGTAATTACATGCAAATGGAACTATTTTGGTAGGAGTGGGTTCAAGTTGCTTAAATATACTACTGCAGGTTGTTGACTTAAATGTACAGATAAGCAAGTGAGGGTGTTGGTAAATTGTCTCAGCACTTGTTCTCTCTTTTGACTGTACTTACTGTCACAGGCTACGTCCTGTTCTGCAATTACTGTGACCTAAAGCAGGTGCATTATATGGTGAGCCAGTTGCTTGTGGAGACCCAACATCTGACTTGCATTCATTTCAAAGTTCTTAGTCCAGACTGTTTGAGAAATAGATGTGAGAATTTGTCTGAATTTGATACAAAAGTTTGGCAGGAACTTTTCCAAATTTATTATTTTCTCAGTTATTAGCCTCTGGGACAATTTCAAACGACTGAATGACTTTAAACAGCCACCATAAGTGAGAAATATATTTCTCAAAAGTTGCTTATTTTTCCCCTCTTCTTTTTCCTTTCCTTTATGTGATTTTTCACCATAGGTGAATCTGAAATCCAGAATAGTTTAATCTCTTAGCAAACCCCCTTTTTTTGATTATTGAGAAGATAATCAGAGCATTAATTTTATGCAGTTGAAGAAGCAGGTTTCCCATCTATTAATCCAGAAAGCTCCAAATTAAACTCATTTTAGGTATCAAGACAAAAAATATAATAGGTGACTTTTGGTGGGTTTTGGGTTTCCGTTTTGACTTCTTGACTTTGCATTCATGATACTAATTGTATGTCAGAGGCCCACAGAAGTCTAACCAAGGTCACAACGATATTGTATCATAGACTTCACTAAATTCTAAGAGAGCGCCTCAACATCAAAGAATGTAAAATTTATACTGGTAAAGAGGGTATAACAATAAGCAATCCTCAGACTTTAGGTAAAACCAAACCAGCAGTAATATCAGAGAAAGAGCCCCATGGTTTCGTCCAGACCATGATCCACTCGACTATTCCATTCTCTGGTGTGTGAGAATCTCTCTAACTGCTGGAGAGATGAGGAAACAGATCTTACTACAATAAACAACAGCAAAAAAATTGAAAATCTTTAATTTTCTTTTTCTTGTAGATTATGAGATGTAAAACTTATGAAAATGATGTGTGTATATGGAAAGATGTTACTTATATTCTGTAAGAGTAACAGTTATTCCAATATAATGGCAACCCTCTCTTTATTCCTCAGCATCATGCATTTTCTTCATTTCATGATGTATTACATGGCTTTTATGTGTAACTACACTTTTAGATCTTATTGAATAGAATTTATGTGTTGCCTTATAGAAAATTTGTTTCATAATTCATTAATTATTTACTATTACTTGACCTTACAGTACATGAAAAAACCTATCGCATAACAGTAATTTCAATTCTCTCTAGTGTGAAATCAGTCACATTCCACATCTTGTATATTATTTAAAATCTGAATGATGGCATTTTCTTGTGCATTTGTCCCGAAGTACTGAGAACTTCCAAATTTTAGCATGTGGGAAATACGCAGGGAAATACGCAGTTCACTCTGCAGAGCTGGGTGAACTGGATTGTATTGCAAATGCTGCACAACCATTTGCAATGAATGAGCTGTCCCTGTTTGTAGTGGAACTGGTGGCTGATGCTCAAGAAAGGCAGTCTGGTGCTGTTGAAGACCACAAGTACTTTATAAAAATCGACTTCACAGGATTTTTTTTTCCTTTATGTACCAGTAATATTTAGATAAGGATGTAGATTTAATTATCAGTTGCTCCCTATCTCTACAACCTGATACCCAAATTATTTTTGCTGTTGGTACAACAGAAAAGTTCCAGTGCTGGTGGGAACTCTTTAGCAGGTGGATAACTGGAGAGTTCACTTCTGATATTTGTGTACTGTGCACTATGTGGGTGAGGGGGTATGTGCCACGTTCGTATGTGCAGCTCAGAAACAACTGATGAATGTTGGGGGAGGTCGCCAACTGCATAGAAGAAAGTGACGAAATTTGAGTTAGTGATACTGAGTTAGTTTCTGATTACTTTGAGAGTCCTTTTTGAAAAGATAAGAGAAGATAAAAAGAAAAGGAGAAATCGGTCATGCGCTTGAGATTTGGAGGATATTTTTCTTCTGAAAATATGCAAGAGAAGTATTATCATAAACTATTTAGAGTTTTGAAATTATATTTTCAACAATAGGGTTATGTTTATAGAGCAAGTTACCTTTGTACCTCAGCTTTGACAAGCTCAGAAAAGTAGGACTTTTGCCCTTGCCAAAAAAAATCTTACTTCTTATTAATTCTGTCTCCTTTTGCCTACATGTATGTCTATATTTTTTTCTCTGTGAGACAGTTTATCAACAAAATATGCTTTTTATCCGTTATTCTCTCAGTAGTTAAATACCAAAGTTGTGTTTTAAAACATATTTGACATATTGCGTATTGTGGGAACTCCTGACTACTTTAGAAACATATGTAATTGTATTAAGCAAAACCATTCCAGCTATTCATGTATGCACATTTATGAAGATCAGATGTAATCGACACTATTTAATTTTACTTAAATGACAAAAGCTTTTTAAATACAGATTTTCCTGATACTCAAGCATAGTTAGAGAAAAAAATAATCTAAGTATATGTAATATTATACTAGGAAATAAAGTTAATTTTCATGAAATACACAGTACAGTATATACGTGGAGTTTAGGAAAAAATAGTAAAATGAAAAGCATAATGCTATTTTCCTAAGCCACATTTGCTGAATGCAGACTTTTGCAAGGTCAGCAGTTATACTGGAGTTGAGGAGAAATGGCTTCAGTGGCTTTAACTTTACCAGTGCCCTTGATGAGTTGTCAGTATTCTCGTAAAATTCCTCAGTGATGGCTTCTTCTGTTCTCTTTATTTCCTTAAGTGAACATCTGTCTAATTGTTCACCTCCATTGCTTTAGTGCTTTCCTCATGCTTTCTCTGTTTCCAGACAATAAACTTTATTTTCTTCATAAGAATTCAGTCTACGCAAGGGTATTAGGCAGCTTGTTTGCACCTTTTAATTTCTGGAAGTTTTCCAGAAGGGCTTTGTGCTGTAGTTCCAATGGGTTCATCAGTGAATCATGTAACATAATGCAGCATTGTGTTTGGGTTTTTAGCTGCTACCTTCTGTTTATAAACATCTGCTTGGAAATTTTGTTTTTGAATTTTTTTAATATGTTTTATATTTTTTGTTTGTGGTGCATGGATAAGATATACAGTAGCTGCTATTTTTTCAGGTGTTCCTGTAGGTACAGCCAGTATTTACCTTAAAATTTAGAAAAGCCTAAGCTACTTGCTTTAAAAGCAAAATTTTAAGGTAGAATATGTGCCAGTGACATAGCTATGTAACGACATCAATTAAATTAAAAACAGTTTAATAACTGAATGACTACATTAGGACATGGCATTAACACTTATAGTTGCAGAACTATGGAAGGCATCTAAAAGTCCTTCTGTCCAGCAGAGAGAGTATTGCTCACAAACTCACATGCTGCTTCTCTTCATCTTCAGTTCTTTGTGTTTAGTTTTGCTGCTTTTAAGAAGGTGGTTGGTGTTTTTTCTTCCTTGCTTCCCTCTCCCTCTTATCTATAAAGCATTTATATCAATCTTGCACACCTATTCTTCAGGCAGATATTTAAAGTTAAAAGTAGGTTGTTGTTATCTTTTTCTTGCTGCTTTACTTGCTGTAATGGCAGCACTTCCTTAAAAACTTATATTATTACAAGTTTGTACATGCAAAATATCATTTTTAAAGCATGTTCTCCATCCTTCTCACTGTATTGTTCATTGGCAATTTGTGTTTAGGAAGTAAGTGTTCTGGGAAGTATAGCGGTAGGTCTCTGTCAACTCTCCCTCTCTGTTGCTGCATGAGATTTATTTTCTGGAGTACTTTTGTCATCTAGAGATCAAAATCTTATCAGAAAATTCATATCTATTTAGTAAATGGAAATTTCAGAGCTTTTCATGTTGATGGTGCTTAAAAGTGAGTGGACTTGCTTTTGGACCTAATTCACATTTGCACTAGAGTAATTTTAAACTTTCTTAATTGTGAGAACAGTGACATGTGGCCTTAGGTCCTCTGCTCTCTGTCTGAATGCCATCAGCTTTAGCATCTGTAAAATACACGAACTTTGATCTCGGATTTTTAGCCAACCCTGGAATTACGTTATGTTTTTAAAGTTGTGTTTGGTTTTATGTCTATATTGGCGATTACAAGTGGAAAAAAAATATTCCTGAGATGGGCCACATTTTCACAGAAATTTAATTCCAGCTTTTGTGTTTATTTTGTTCATATTTTCTTTATCACACAGTCTAAATTTCTTTAGAAATAAAGTACAGAAAAATTTCCTCCTTTTGTGATTGCAAAGCAGGTGGCATAATGCTAGGTTTCCAGATTCTCTAGTACTGTTCCAATATGACCGATATTTTCTGGTGCATACAGAAAGACTTAATATTTTTCTTCAAGTCTATAATGTGTATTTTGAGTGTATATTAAGAACCTGATCCTGCCAGCCCTGAGTTGTACAAGAAATCTCTACTAATGTGATTCAGTCCTTTTATTTCACTAACTAAAATTACAGACATATCAATGTGACCATTTTCAATGTATCGCTTAGCTCGGGTATGTGAACAGTTGTGGAAACAAAAGAATTTATATATGTGTTTATTATTTTGAGGATGCTGTTCTGTAGGATACCTATTTTATGTTATTTAAAGGTAGGGGGTTGTAACCATGAACTGCCAGTTAAAATGTCTTAAATAGCTAATTATTAGTTCTTTCATTTGTTTGTCTCATGTATTTATTTTTACTTATGTTGAAGCATCCTGAAATTAGTAATGATTAAAGATGTTATGAGTTTAAAACATATCCATATTTGTATTTTCCTAGGATTAAGAGTGGGAGGAAAGAACTGTACCCTGAGTCTTTGACGTGCTTCAGAATAGCTGCAATGCATTTTTAAACCTGCAGACGTCACTATTCTGCCAATTAATTGTGCTACACGAAGTGTTCGTATAGCCCTATTGCTACATTTAAAATACACGTTGCTTCCATCTAGCAATTATAACACTTTGGTTTTAATCTAAAACAACTTAATCAGCTTTATTTTAATATTATTTCTTCATTTACAACATTCCAGTAAAGGAAATGGCATGCTTTGCTTTTAACTTGTATAAGCCATGTCGTAAGACTGTCTTTAATTATTAGTTATTGTTGTTTCAATACAGATTTATGAACTATTTATTTTGTGTCATATAACATACCATTTTTAAGCAACATTTTTCAATCAGAACATAGCTTCCAGGAGGGCAAGCTGCCCAGAACATCAGTGATCTCACAGTTATTACTTTGTGTCATATATAATCTTGTTTTTTCCTGCAACAAATAAATCTTTGGGCCTCCCTGCAAAAAACATTTGTGGTTACAGTATAATAAAAATAAACCGTTTGTCGTGACTGCAGCTGACATTTATCAGCCTATTTGTGGGTGCTCTTTCTCTCTCTGTATAATACGGAACATAATTTGTCACTTTGTAAATACATTCCAGCCTAAATCCCTGCCAGCATCTGTTAGTGTTTGAAGGATTAATGCACTGCACAGTGCATGTCTGCACTTTCAGGCAACAACATAGCTTATGATTATGGATCATGAGAGAACAGGGAAAAAGGGTTCATTTTGTATTTACTTAAACATTGTTGCCCTTTTGACCATCATGCTTTTCTCGTCTTGTTTGTCATCTGTAGCAGGGATGCTAATTTTCCTCTGTGTATAAAATCTGTATGTGAAATCTTGATCTAAGTTCTATGTATAGCTGTACATATAACACATCTTGAGGTTTATGGATAATTAACAACAATAATACTGTATTGCAGTAGGAATGTTTCATCTGTTTAGAAATACTGGTTTTCCTGTCTTTTCCAGCAAATCCATTACCCTATTTGCTACCTATACTGCGTATGTGTCAGCAACCCATAAACTGGGTTTATTTCATCCTAAAAACTTCAAATTGATCAAGTTTTTAAAAGGAAACAAAGTCTCTAACTTCTAAATTATCGCAGCGTTCTTTGCCTTGTTGCTATTTTTGAAAATGTATTCTGCTATCTCTTCAAATCTCGCAGAATGAAAAGAATTGAAAGCATCTGAATAGGAGGCTCTTCACAGTCGAGATTCTGTTGCATGTTCCCAGGCTCCCTGGATTATTTTGTAAACAAGAAGATATGTTTATTAGAATGGTAAACCATATACGTATAATATATTGCCAAGATTATTTGAGATTCCCCAAGATAAATTCACATGAGCTTTACAGGAATGGCCGTTTGGAGAAAGAAATTATCTATATCCAGGGAAAAAAAAATCCAGCTAAAAGTAGGCTCCCAAGTAAATATCCACAGTTCATGTGCTTAAAGAGCTAAACAAATTCCTATTGCCAAAACCTGTGGTAGGTATTTTTTTTTAAAATGCATGTAATTTCATGTTATTTAAGCAGATGTGTACTGCCTGCAGTGGAGCCATGTGCATCCAGGAAAAATCAGGCACATTTGGAGCCTACAGATTGAAATATTATGAAATTATAGTCTTGTAATTTTTGTGGCTTTTTTGTTCTCTCTGGTTAAGAAGTAAATGATTTTTAAAATGTCCTTAGGAGACTGACTTATCTTACTGTTTTTAAGCATGAATTAGGATTGCTGTGGCATAGTTTACTTCTCTGAAGATACTAACTTCAGAAAGAAATGCATACGTTTTTCCTTTTTTCCTTTATAATTATATTCAGACGATGTAAAAGGACAAATTTACAGAGATACTGATCTAAGAGTTAACTAATGTAAAGATTATGAAATAACATTACTGCTTCTATAAGTGGTATTTATTATAGAAGATTTATTTTAAAAAGATTTAAAATATGAAAAATTAAACAACCACAAAGAAATGCACAAGTGTATTTTGCATTTCTTATTATGTGTAGTCACTTACTAGTAGTAAGAGATACAGTTTTTAAATGATTAGGGAATTTAAAATGGCTGTTGCATGACCAAGAAAGCCTTTTCACTTCCAACTTAAATATGTAAACTATACCTAGAGACTTCAGCCACATTGTTGTGTTTGTGACATTGATTTTAAATGATGCATGAATTAAGTATTTGGAAGAAGGAAAAATATTGCTGTGAATAGTGATTTGTTTAAATGTGGGGACTAGATGCCAGTTTGGTGTGTGGCATTCTCAGAAACTGAACTCCTTCATATCAGGTCATCTTTATCGCTCTTCCATGTCTCTCCTCTTCAGAATTTCAGTTGCTTATTCGTCACCTTTATATTTGATCTTTGGCTAAAGGAAGATCCAGACTTCCCTGTTGCTTTTATAACCCAGTTGAGCTTATAAATTAAATCTCCAATTCAGATCTTTGTTCTAGACTAGCATGTGTGGGAAACTGCCACTGCACTGCATTAAGACATTCATTTGCAGCACAATCCTACTACAGCTTGAGGGCTTCAGGTTTTTCTGAAGAGGCCTCTTACCCCTCTAAGTTGTAGACGATGCCAAAAAGATAAATATTGTTCTCTGCCAAACATCCATAAATGCTCTAGAGAAGGGATAGAAATGAAGAAAAGAATAATAATAATAATAATAATAATTCATTCTTCATACTACAATGTAGGTCCAGAGATTATCAGTAATCCTAGCAATTTGCAGGCTCCTCTTGACCCGTTAGGTCTTTCTACGCATGCTGTTCACTTGACCTGGATGACAGCAACCCCTGCAGGAATTCCATTTTTGTGGAGAAAATGAAGATCTGGTTACTTAAGCAGGAAGGACCAGGCCTTACAAAATCAGATTTTAGGAGAGCTCATGCACAACATGAAAACATGTTTGACAGGACTAAGCAAGATCAATACTGGAAAAATTTACATCAGTAAATTGCAACCAAAATACAGATAAAACAAATATCTTGGGAGATAGTGAAACCAAGTTTTAATAAATATTTTTTTTTCTAATGAAAGGAAGAAAATCCTTTTTGTCTCTGATTTTCATAGAAAATCACAATCAGTCCCAGTATTTCCTTCTACATCATATAATGGTTTAATAAAATGATTAATATTTAGGAAATTGGTGTGTGTTGTGTACCATCTTCTTTTGCATAAAGTTAGTGAAATTTTGAAAGTACTCTACAGAAATTGCTGATATGCGGGCAGGGGAAGAGAAAAACTAGAAAAATTAGTGTAAAGCTGTTCCACCACAGTGTCTTCTGATGAACTTGAGTAAGATATATCAAATGTAGTGGAAGAACATGCTGTTTAAATTTCATTTGCATGTATGTTGGATTACTCTTAAAGCAGTGATTCATCTGTCCCATTCAGTTCTGTTAGAAGTAGCTGCATCACATTCAAAGCACACAACAAGATGAAGCTGCCATTACATAAATACAGTTTTGCATGAGGTACCAAATGTTGACTACATTATGAACAATAATACTTACAGTCCTAATCCTGAGTGAAAGCCTTTTTCCCCATTATGCACCTCCATAAATAGTGCATGGCACTGGCTATTGACTGTCGTAAGCTGTGTCTCAAATTGGCAGATGTTCTTCTTAAACATCCTCTATTTTGACCTCAACATGTAAATGTGGGTTTATTTGGACACTGCTGATTATACACTGAGTTTTGTTTAATTTACCTATTTTAAGAGAATTCAACAGGCTTCTCGTCAGCTTTGACGTCAAATTCTATTTTTCCTGAAGATTTTCTGTTTTTCATATAAGAACTGTTTGCATTCCAAGATGTTGCCACCAAGTTTTTTTTCATAAAATTAAACTGTTTTTTACCAATTGTACTTTCAGTCCCTCAAAGTCAGATATTTTTGTTGTGCTATGTATTCAGTTTTGAGTTAAGAGCTTTTAAATATCAAAGATATATACACGATATTTTTTGAGAGTAAAATTGTACAGTAAATTATCGAGTGTCCACTATGTTACATATTAAGTAGGCCCTTACAAAATGACTTGTACTTACATAAGATACAGGGGCTACAGCATATTTATTAAGACTCTTCAACTCTGTATGAAACTGGAGCAGTCAGAAGTAATGGTGTCTGCTGGAAGATTCTTTATCATATGAATTTACTTTTAGTCATCTATTATTTATTTCAGCTATTTTATATGCCATTATAATAAATATTATGACAGAGAAAGCTTTTATGCTTCAACTTATTGTACTGCTCTTCACTTCCTTGCAATCCTTCAGGAAAATGTAGCTATGCTTTACCTATATTTAACGTAAATCATCACTTACATTTGAATGAAAAATTCACTATGAAAAAAGGCTCCTTCTTCAATACCAAGACACAAATGCACAATCATGTTTACTGCCAAACTACTCTACCATGCAGTGTTCATTTTTAAACAGGTTTTAAGCTGTAAAGTGAATACATTGCATATAGTGAAATTGCTTGCTTTCTGGATGTTTTCACTTTCTTGTTAGCTTCTGGCTCAATAAGCATTTTTCTAGCATGAGTGCAAAATATAACCAATTGCACCTAAGCATTTTTAATATTTTTGCTCTAGTAGGGAGCAGCTTACATACAAAACTAAACAACCTGTTTTCTGGTGCTATTTAGGACAGCAAAACTTACCTGGAAATATTGATAAAACACGTTTAGAACTGGGCATAAAATCATCAAGTACAAGATAATTTTTTTTCTTTATTTCTTTCCAAAATGTTATTGTGCTGTGTTTGGAAGAGGACTTGCTAGGAACTGGAGAATGATCCACATTCAGCTGTTTCTTCAGAGACAGGATGTTGGTACTTAGACAGTTAGGCTTGACCTGCTCTTTGGGCTTCATGAAATGCAAACGCTTCCCATCCCAAAAGCACTGGTTGGGTTGGTTCTAGCTGGCCTTGTTTTCACAAGCTTCAGCAGACAGCAGAAGCGTGTCCGCCTGTCCTGGCTGTTCTCCTTTTGAGCAGTTTGCAAAGCTGGTCTGAGTCTAGTTGTGAAAATGGCTTAGGACACACCTGAGACATTTGTCCCGGGGATCTGCAGTGAGGGCACCAGCTCGGTTGGCACAGGCTCTCAGCTGCGCTATGTAGTAATGATCTTGTGATTTAGAAGTGAGCTCTTTAAATTATTCTGCACTCACTATGTTATTTAGTTTCCCCTTATAAGGTAGTAGAGGGAGCGTTAATATTTTTGTTGATTTATTTTTTTAAATTCTGGAGTTTTCTGCCATAGTGTGTTGATTTTACAATGTCAGTTTTAATATTGTCTTCTGTATTTGGGAAAGTGACAAGTCCCATTTAAGATTTCACGACATAAAATGAGGCATAATTCAGTACTGAAAGTATGTGAAGTGAAATGTTGCAAGACATCAGCATAATACAATTATGACACATTAGATCAGGATTTGCAGCATACCATTAACAATCAGTTCTGACTGTGGATTACAATTACAGTTACGATGCCTTTTAGCAAAAATGGGTTTTATTTTTTATTTTTTATTTTAAAAAATGTTTTCTTTTTCTATAAATACCACGCTACTGTAAGAAGACAAACAAAAAGCCATTTACTTGTCATTGATTTGAGGTATTTTTACATTAAGAACATACCTTGCAAGTATATTGCCTTATTCATAGCTTTTTTAAAAGAAATTTTAACACAGAAGTAAGAGTGGAAAAAATTGCAATGAAAATGGATTGATACTAAAGGCTTAGCATTTCCCGTTCTCAAATTATAGTAGGAATTGATGGTCTACAAAATACCTCTGTGGAGTGAGAGGTGCTTGAATCTCAGTTGACAAGGGAGAATCTGAAACAGAAAATGTGGGGAACTTGCCCACACTTCAGAAGCTGCAAGTTTTGACCCGAGTGCTTTGGATGCCACATGCTCCAGTTTCTCCTGTGAGGAAAACAGAGCAAATGGGTGTCTCTGTGCTCAGTGTGTACCCTGTATAAAAATACAGATTGATACCATCAGGTTTTTAAAAAGCAGAAGCAGGGAGAAAGTTGAAAATAAAATTATTTTGCCATTTGCCTTTGCTGCCCTATTCAATGGAAAAAAATTACTAAAAGCATCCATTTTTTTCCATCTCCATTTTTCCTTTTTTAGGCCATTTTGAATACAGTTTCTTGAATTTCTTAACAAATGTTTTCTTTGTCTCTTTCTGTAACTGTTCACAGTATCACAGAATCACAAAATCACAGAATCACAGA
>NW_010176428.1:0-7850 GCF_000695765.1 Mesitornis unicolor | reverse complement strand
GCTTCCCGGGCGAAGGCGGTGGCACTGCGGAAAAGTCGGCTTTCCCAGCTTTTCGTGGTGGAGAAGTGAAGGGATCCGCCCGGAAGCCCCAGCCCGCCACAAAATCCTACGGCGCCTTGGCCCTCCGTGATCCCGCTTCGGCAGTCGCCACTGCAGCTGCCTCAAAACTGTTACAATTCTTTTCCAAGTTCTCTTTTAAGATAATCTCTAGAATCAAGAACATTAATAAACTGTAGAGACAAAGGCTCCAAGATGTTTCACACGCTAGCTAGAAGGATTACGTCCACCTCAAAATCCCTACAGAACCCAGTATCATCTGAACGACCAAATCTCCTCATTACCGAGGCGCGGTTATTTGTTCTGGGGAAGATGCAAACAAGACCAGTGCGATAAGGTACAGGTACACAGGACAGTTATGCTCTAGCATAGTCCCATATCCAAAATCTCTAAGAAACCTTAGAGAGCTCTGTTTCTGTTTCCAGTTTTCAGTAAAATTTATATTTTATCTCGTTTCTTTTACAACGTCCTGTGAAACACTCTTAACCAGTTTGTTAATTTGGACTTTCATTTTTTAAAATAGGCTTTTAAAACACTTGTGGCAGGCAGGACTAAAGACCTTAAAACGCAAGATGCCGCACAAATCTCACAGCTCATGGGATTAAAAAAATTTCACAAAAGTAACATTATGAAGGCCTCTATGTATGTCCAATTCAATAACCTTACCCAGATTCTCAGCTCAACGTACAAACTGTCCTTACATGAGCACAGAAAGTACAGAAACGGTTAATGAGTCCAGACATTCAAAATTAAGACTCCTGGTATTCCAGATTAAGATTCAGATTCTCAGTTTTACATTGTGTTTAACCAAAACTCCTTTGAGACTGGTTTTTTGGAAAGCTTTAGGGCCTACAAGGCTGTTAAAGGTGGTTACATCTCTATTTAAAGAGAAATTACCACAAGAGCTGCTAGAGGGCAGCCACACAGCACATATCCAGTGGATGATTTATGCTTTTGAGAAGGAACGGGATGCTTTGTCAGCTTCAGTGCTACAAAAGCAAAGAGCTTCAACTAAAGCAAGTGGAGGGATTCTACTTATTTCAGAATTGAGAGTTGATTAGGGCTTTGAAAAGGGCTAATGGTTCTTCCTGCCCAAATACATATTAGATATTGAATCTAAATAACGTAATTTCCTCTCCTAACGCACTGTTAAAGGACAATAGGGATTTTATTTTAGTCTCCCACGTTATGGAAAGCATCAAATTCTGTTGTGTTTCAGTGTCCAAGATTCAGATTGCCCCTTCCCATAAGGCAGCATGCCACTGGTACTAACATTCCTATGGAAATATCTTTCCGAGATGGGCATTTTCCACCTCCATTACTATGACATCAGTAATTCCATTTTCTTAGCATAGAAGCGTACTGGGAATCCTCTGCTTGCTGCAGTGAGTGCTTTCCGTGAATCACTCCCACCTCTAATTATTACTCAGCCTCTACCAGGGAAGCACTGGATGCTGCCCTCCACGTCATTTGGGCAGAAAGCTCTTACATAAAACACAGATGAGAAACAATTAGATTTATTTTTTAATCTACATACTAAATAAATAAATAAATTAATCTCTGAGTAACAAAAACCAAGGACTCAGTAGAAAGAGAGAAAATCTGCTAGCAATCCACTACAGTTGTACAACTACTGTCAGTTATTGTCAGGATCCTTTTAAACAGACAACACCGTGCAACAGAACCTTTTTCAAGTTTTGCAATGCCTTACATGGAGTGACTTTTTGCTAGAAAAGTAGGTCAAAACAAGTCAGTAAGAATGATTTCCACAAGAGGGAGTATTTAAATGGAAAAGGATCTGACTATTTTCACCCAGTTACAGTTTGGTTTACTGTCTTTAAAAAAATACAGTTCCTTTAAGCACTTGGTTTGCTGTTACTTGTGACACCCTGGAAGGGACAACAGACTGCACAGCCTGCAAAGGGTGTAAGGCACCCATTTGAGTCAGATCACCTTTTTCCAGTGAAAATTCCAACCAGTCCTGGCCCTTTCCCCCTGCAGGCACAAACGTTGGGCTGGTTTTGCTATGGGATTGGTAAGGCCATCACCCGCTCAGGACTGCTTGCCCAACACGGACACAGAACATTGCACCTCGTTACAAGCACGTCTCCCCTCCAGCAGCCACAGATACATCTCCAGGATTGCTCAACAGTTCTCAAAAATCACTTGAATGGTTGTGGCGAACATACTTTAATCTTGAACAGAAATGAAAAGCAGATTTGGAGTATAATTACTGTTATTTCTTATTTGCAACTAAGAAAATGGGAAGCCATTGCCTAACTATGAGTGAGATTGGTCTTTTTAATCTGAAACTCATATTTTTGTGATCTACCTTCAAATATATTTTATATAAAACTGTCTTCCTTTGTCAGATGAGGCAAAAGGCAATACAGATGTGCTTGAAAGGTTCTGGTTTTGAATAATTTTGTATGCTGTTATTAAATATTCCTATAAAGTTCACAAAAGATGTGAGCAAGACAGACGAATGGAATCTCTCTTTCGTCTTTGATTCTTTCTTTCTTGTGAGTGCTTGAAAGCCTGCGGCAGTTTTTCAACAACAGTTATCGAGAAAAGGCTGACTTCAGCCTATTCATTCTGAACATCTGGACAGAACCTAACAACAGTAATTAAAACCCACTAAATTGGTAACAATACCAAATTGCTAGAGATGGAATACTGCCTATCGTCCCACCCTTCTTTGTGGATTTCTGCTGGGTCAATACAGCCCACTCTTCAAAAGCCTTTTCTACATGTCTCTTTCTGAAGTCTCTGTCAAGAAAGAACAGCTTCCAAATTTAATGGTCACATGAGCATTGCTTTTTTTTTACCACAAACCCCAGGAAAAGTAAAGACTCGGAGTTAATACCCTTGATAGAAGGTTTGAGGATTCTGTCCTTTTCAAATAAATTACATGCAATGATCTATAATATCTGCTTCCTTGTTTTAGAATTCATCCTGGTAAAATACTTTTTAAATAATGATTAAATTACATGTCAGCATTCATGAAGAATGTGGAATTGAATGGCACAGAACATTACAGTCATTTTTTGTCCAAAATACTTTCTTTTTACTGAGGACGGCAGTAAGAAACCTTGCTTTAACCCCTCCACTTAGACAGAGACACCTCCAGGCCGAGAAGTTTTGGTCCTCACCCAATTTATTCAACCCTTGCCAAAGTCTGCTGTCAGTAACCTCGCTATGGTCCTGCCACCCCCAAAGTCACCGGGAGCAGTGTAACAGTTCTAACCAGCCAATTTATTTTTGCAAGGCTCTTCTGCATTTCATATCCCTACTGGTAAAAACTGTCAACACTGTGATTTTAATCCTGCAATAGGTTCCTTTCCCACTAGTGTTCCAGACACTCTCTGAAAACATGATATTAGTTCTTGTCTTTTCAAAATTCTTTACCTTTGATATAATAAATTGTATTGGATCTACCTCTTACACTATAATTAATAGTTTTGCCAGTCATAGGTTTTATTATTATATAACTCTAAGTAAGTACTTTCAAAACAAACCAAAACATAATCCTCACAACATTCCTGTGAAGGGAAGTATTCTAATCCCCATGCTACAAATACAAAAACTGAAGATCTGTGTGATACAGGGCCTTGCCCGAGGACACAAATACACTGGAAAGACAGAAATAGGAGCCAGGCTTTCTGACTCCTCACTCCCTGTTCAAACCACAGCTACATTCCCATTTTGATGGGACTCTTGCTTTAAAAATCATCGCATCTCAGTCAATTTTTAGTTTCCTTATTAAAATAGCTTTTCACAAAGAAAATGGAAAAAAAAGAGAACAGTATTACAAACATCTATGGCACGGTTCACACAAGAAGCTTGAGAAACTCCATGATAAAGATCTTTTAATGCCTCTGTGAGGTGGTTAATTTACTTAGTTACTCTGCTGATCTATAGACCTACAATCCCTTCACAGCTCAAAGTGCACACGCATAGACGTAACAGCGAGGCTCCATGAAACTACTGAGCCTTTGTCCTTCTGTTGCAACCCAGAAATTTTTATACACTTATCAACATCTGTAAATACGAAGAGGTAACAACAACACAGAAATGCAGAAAACAATGTAGAAAAACACATTTGAAATCACTGAGGAAGGAGGCCTGGAAAAACTGGGCAACATGGTGTGTGGCAGACAAGCTCAGCAACTTGAAAGAGCAAATGTCAAACAACTGGTCACTAGTTCCTTATTTGCAGTCACAACAGCTGCTGTGAAGCCACAGCACGAGTACACAGTATTGCTATCGCTACCAAGTTTGCTCATCCTACAGGAAATATGACTTCGTACAGCGCAGTAGAAACCTTATTATAACAGAAATTATCCATGAAGTGCAGCGACAGAAAACAACCACTGCTGGCACTTGCAGGGCAACATGACAGCAGCAATTAGCAGCAGTTAATTTCATTAGCAGCAGCTATGAAAATCGGTCACCCAGCAGCAGCAATGACCAGATTGCCAGAATTTAAACCACCACATCACAAACACTGTCCATAAAAGGTAGCTAAAGAAAAGTGTGTTTGCTCACACTTGGTCTGTCTTTCTTCTTCCCCTGAACCCCAACTTCTTGTTCAAGTTTCTGCAAACAAGTACAGAAAGAAACCCCATGGGATTTTTCAGGAACTACTTTGAAATGCACTTCTGTGAGAGCTGATCACGTAACACTGGATTGGTCTGAAATGACTAATTGGTCTTTATTTGTATTTTAATTTTGAGTTGCTAGGTTCTTCTTTCCTATCTTACCATTTCAGGTTTGTGGTGTCTGTAGAAATGTCTCTGTGGTCAATTTTTTTTTTTACAGTTCCTTCTTTTTGTTTAGTTCCTTCATCTCTTGTAAAATAGGTAGCCCCAAATCATGTTTTCATTGGCACGTAGACAATCTCAAAGCTCCAAATTAAACCTGTTAACAATATAAGAAAATTTAGACCAACAGTAATTCTGGCAGAAGTGGGTGCAGAATCCTCAATGCTGCATTCAAGCTTGTACGTGTAATGTAGCAAGTAACTTATATCTTAGCACCAACAAGAAAATTGTTACAGCAATAGAACTGTCTGCAAAATACCAGCATCAGCCTCTCAAAGACATACAAGTTGTGTGGTTTTCCTGGTTGACAGGACAACGTACCCATAGACCAAATCTTAGAAGTGGTGAAAGAACGTATGAGTCAATTGTCTTGCACAAATCAAGATTAGATCCACGCAGAGCTTCTCATGAACAACGTTTGAAGCTAAAAGCACAATTTCAAGGTATTTTCTTGCTGAAGGACAATTGTAGCAGTACTTTGCAAGAGTAAAAGCTGGCACAGCACAACAGTCCGCCTCAAAAATGTTGCACCCTTCTCATTCGCAGTCATTGCTGCGGCTCCTCCTGGCAGCCATACGCTATCTTGATTCTACCTTAGATACAGATGTAATTCCACATCCCACACTCTCTGTGCTAAGAGAGGTTTATTCCTGAAAAGCAGGAATAAACTATTATCTGTTTCAGCACACTAAGCTCACTTTTTCATATGGTCAGCAACACAGCTGTAGCTGCATTTCCAGTTGAATGGGTTTGTTGTGGAAACCGGGACACAAAATTTCTATGGAAACATTACAATTTAAAAAAAATACTTTAAAAAAATGAACACTGTTTTCAAAAGGTTGAATCATTTTAACATTAAGCATATTTGACTGACAGCTGAAGAATTTTTGGTTTAGCTGTGTAACAATTATGTTACAAATGCAATTCATATTATGCATTATGTCTCTATTTTTAATTAAGAACAGAGTGAAACATCTACAGTTGTAATGAAACCACATTTTGAAAGAGCAGAATTTCCCATAGTTATTAGCTCTAATGAGGATCCTGTCCCTTTGTGGCTCTAAACAGCACCTTTGCTTCAAATGAAAATGATGCAGAACACCAGGTAGATAATTTAAGTTATGAAAACAGAATCCGTGTGTGTGACAGTGTTAGCACCTCTTTGTGATGTATGTTCCTGATTTAATGAAAGGCTTCCTGTTGCCCTGGTTATGCACAGTTCTACCAGAGCATCAAATCAAAACAGCAGATAGTTTTCAGCCCTTCTAAAATATTCTGGATAATAATGTTCTCCTAAAACAAAAGGGCAGCAGCAATCTTCTTCAGTTACAGCAGTGACAGAGCAGAAACATTGACTGTTGGCTTTTATCATTAACCACGTCATTGTTACATCTCCATGCAACGCCAGCAGCGACTGAAGGCATTGTTGATGGCATAGAAACTGGTTTTGTAAAAACCCATAGCAGGGTGGCACTGACTCAGTACAATGCTTCTCTCAAGAACACAACAGACTTCTCTGATTACATGATACAGAGAGAAAGAAAAACAACAACCGTCTGTGGCCTGCCTGCCTGCCTGAGATTTACCACAACTCACTTGTAGTTTGGAAAGACTACATAAAAATGCAAGAAGTTAGACATGTTAATTGTTTCTGAGCAATGTTGAAAGTATATTACTAGCTTACAGATGTGTTACCGCATACAATGTTTCACAAAAAAAGGGTTACTATTAAATTTATTTTAAGGATCATGTTCCTTTCTAGAGCTTCAACACAACCACGGGAGGAATGAATCTGCTTTGTGTATGATACGTGCCAACTACATGAGCCACAAAGTCCATGTCTTCACGTGTACTGTTATAACTCATCTGCTGCTGAGAGACTTTGGAAATTAAACGTTACAGTGTATCTGGAACTGAAGAGATGGGCAGATGCGGCAGAAGCAAACCCATTTAGAAGAGCTGAGAGTAAAGAAAGATCATCAAGAAATAGGGAAATACTTGCCCATTAGTGCAAGGTTTTCCACACCACAAACAGAAACAGCCCAAGAGAAAAAAAAAATCCATCTGATTTGGATGTTTTTCACAAGAAGGGACAAAGCCAGGAAAAATCTAGTAATATCCAGAGAAGAGAAGAAACCTCAGCACATCTCAACACATTCAAGTTAAAGGTGTGAAAGAAACATGGAGAAGGATGATTTGGGAAGAGACACTGTGGCCATCCAGAGCTGGAGAGGGGTGAACCGGAGCTCAGAGACAAACTGCTGAGCATCCTGCAATAGCCCTGCAAAGAGGTACTGACCTTGGCTCCCAACCCAAATACCACAGACAAGGCTTTGGGCAGCCCCGCAACGTGACATGGCCCCCCAGTGCTTACTCTGCCTTCATATCCTGCTTTGTTGCCCAATTTTGGGTGGAGAATCAAGTCTTCAGCCCCCTTGCCTTGCTGCAGGGTGACAGGGCCGCCAAGCCTCCCACGGTCCAGACATGAAGGGCTGCTTTGTTCAGCACGCTCAACGCATGCCTTGTTCCTTGGAGAGCACGGGGCGGCCAGCCTGGAGGGAGATGAGGAGTGGGATCACCAAGATTTCCCTAAATTTGCCAGTGACCGTTTCCCTGGCCGTGGGTTCACCTTGTCACCCTTGCGTTGTGGAAATGTGCCAAGAGGCGCATTGTGCCATGCACATGTGCGAGAAAGCGAGTGAAGGGACAACCTCTCCCTCAGCCACATCAGCTGGGCTCTGGCTCTGGCTCTGGCAAAGAGGCCGGAAGAGCCTGGGGCTCCGCGGCGGCGAGCCTGGGAGGCCGGGCGGAGCCTGAGGTAACGCGCTCGAAGCAAAATGGTGGCCGAGAGCGTGGGCAGGCTGAGGCACGCATCGGCACAAGGGAGAGCACGGACAGCACCGCCACCGTTTCTGGCTTCGCCACCACGGGCGGCCTCATCCCAGCGCCGGGACGCCCCGCCGCCCAGTA
>NW_010176427.1:0-1275 GCF_000695765.1 Mesitornis unicolor | reverse complement strand
TCCTGTGTGACCCAGTCTGGGTGATCCTGCTTTGGCCTGGAGGTTGGACTGGATGATCTTTTGAGGTCCCTTCTAACTCCTACTATTCTGTGATTCTGTGATAGCTGATTGGAGCCTTCCCTTACATGATTGCTGTAATAAGCAGTAAATAAGATATCCGTAAGAAGAAAAAAAATCAATTGAGATGGACCAGATTCTCCTGAAAACAGAGATAAGATTGCCTTTTTATTCTGACTAAATCAAGAAGAGAATTTCCTGAGGCTAACAGAGCACTGGAAAAGGATTAAATTTAAGTGAACTCTGTACACTGAAACTACATTTCCTTTGAATCATACAGACCTAAAGTAGGTTTCTGACGATCCAGAACCAATAATGGAGATTAATTACAGTTCTTTGACACAATGTATATTTTAGAGATCCAATGAAAGCAATAGTCTGCCTGTCACAAATAAATGGACTTGTTAAACTTCTGTAGCACAATTACCCTAAATTAAAGAGCACCATCAAACTTGTTACAGCAGATGAGTTGGAGAAGAAAACAATCAGTCATCTACTTGCAGAAACATTGAGGTTCTATTTCATAATAAATCACCTTCTGGACAAAATTACTCAGAAAGTATTCTTCACAAAGAAATTTAAACAAACATCAAAATGGTTTCGAATATCCTTATTTTCACTAAAGGTTAATTAAAAAAAAACAACAACTAAAACCAACCAAAACCAAAAGCAAAGCACAGACAAATAAAACTCCCTAACGGATTTTCAAATTTAGCACTTTTTCCAACAATGACATAATAATACATTCTTTCTTCAAAACATTCATGTTGGCTTCCTGAAGGAGCCTTGTCTGAAAGGCAGTGGCTATCACAATACTGCTTTGCATGCCAGAACTCTGGAGACAAAACTTCAATTAATGCTTACTTTCAAACATCACTTACAAAGAACCTAACCTGTTCCAAAGCAGTTATATATTCCCTGTCTGCAGCAAAGTTTTGGACCAACTTCTCTTTGTCAGAGAAATTTTTCTTTGGATTTGAAAATCCTGGGGGAAAAATGAACCACTGTAATCATAAAACTAACAAATCTTTCACTATCAATAAGTATGCATTAACAGAAAAATCACAAAATGTTGTTAGGAACCTTTTCAGACTCTAGTTTCTGCAAAAGGTTCACGGGACCACTAAATACTTTCACATCACCTGTCCACAGTCTAGGCATTTAGATGACTTCTTTGAAGGACAGGGACCTACAGAATCACAGAATCACAGAACGTTA
>NW_010176426.1:0-5033 GCF_000695765.1 Mesitornis unicolor | reverse complement strand
ACTTTGTGACTTTTTTCTCTCTCTCTACAAGCTGGAATGCATGAAGTTTCTGCAGCTGGGTGTGGAGGGGATACCTAAGGACTGTGCAAGGTGCCTCAGTAATTTCTAGGATGTGTTGGACCTATGGATGTTAACCCAAACAAAATTAAGGTACGTGTGAGGTGTATCCCTTTTTTGGATGTAATTGATTTTTAAGATATTATCTTAACTAATATTTATTTAAATTTACTGTTAGAGATTTTTTTTTAAGCTGCCTTTGTAAAGCCAAAGTTAGGGTGTTTGCTTTTTTTGTGGACATATGAGGTCAGGAGAAGAATACTAATGAACATGATTAGCAAAATAAAAAACCTGAAATATACACATTCTGACTTCTCCCTGGGTTCTGACAAACAAATTTTGAGGCTTAGAAATTACAGTCATGCATAGGAAGGTTGATAAACTCCCATAAGTGAAAATGGCCGCATTTTGCATAGTTAACACATATCTATGTTAATCTACATTTGTTCCTTTTTCCCATACAAAAGTATTATCCAGCAAGAATTTGAAACCATGAGCACTTGTCTTGGGATATCTGAACAGCCTGAAGTCATTCAGCCAACCTTATATCTGTTGGATATGTGCAGTGACCAAGATGCACCTTGGACAAATGAAGCTTACTAAATAAATGCTACGCATCTCAGGTAGATTTCCACCTGTGAATCCTGGCAAGAAATATGGGAACACTGATTTTCCATTCTGTACAGATGTATTGAAATGGAAGTGAAGTCCTGAATGTATTTTATTTTTTTTGCTTTTGACTAAATAGTCCAGTCTTATTCCTTTTTCCTCCAGCAGCTTGGAAGAAATATGAGAGGGAGAGGAAACAGTCAGCACTCAGAGAAGATTGAGATAGATTTTATTCTTAGCCATGCTATATATTGGATTGAAATATCTCCCTTTGTAAAGCCTTTTGAGATCCTAGGGCTAAAAGTGGTTCTGTAATGAGGCTTTAATATTATTATTGTTGTTCATACTAAAATCTTCTGTACTATTTTATGGTTCTAATTAAAAGAAAAGTAAGAAGAAGGCTGTACTGAAATGACTCACAAAGAGTTCTTATTCAGTGAGGTTTCAGGATTGTCACTTTAATGTAAATTAAAAGGTAATTTCTTTCAGAGTCTGCAAACAAGTATCCAACTTTAGAAAACCAAATTCAGTTAAACAACTCTACAACTCTTTATTTTAATTGTAATACATATCTTCCATTTTACTGTTCCAAGTAATTTCCTCTCTTTTTGTTTTCCATTTTCTTTCTCTATGGAAATACAATGCAGGTCAGAACATAAGAATTTTCAGTCCCTTACAGAGTATGTTTAAAGGCTTCTTGTACTCTCCTGAAAGGCAATAGGTAATTGCGGTTTGGTGGTTTTTTTTTATTTTCCTCCGCCCCCTTGCCCCTTAATAGGCTGTGAGCTGAAAAGGACACTCCATGTTACTTAAGTAGTCTATCTGACAAATTTTGCTCTTTAATTCTACTTAGGAAACTGTCTTTTACATTAACTAAACATAACCCCTTTCCCTGGCTCTACTTGACATTTAAAGCTTAGGCAACTACAGCCTACTTATAACAAGTTCTCCTTCAATGTAAAATAAAATGATGTGTTGAACAAAATCATCCAGTATCAAGCAGTGCAGTCCTCAGAGATTTTTTTTTAATACTTTCATGTGCAAATAGAAGGATTCAATTCTAAAAAAAAACCAAGGCACTATTCAAACTTGCAATATTAATAGAATGTAATGTAACTCGTCAGAGACAAGTCCTCATATATCATATATACATGCACACACATGTATGTACATATAGGCACACGTACATGGGCCTAGAATGTTCCAAAAAAAAGAATGTCTTCTGCTGTCATTATTTGTGATGATTTTATTTTAATTAGTATTATCCTTTGCTTTAGTTGGCTCATTTAGTCTTACTACTGTGAGCTTCCTCAACTGGAAAAATTCCTTCCTGGAATTTTAATTCCTGTAGGTTGTATTTATGCAACACCTTTTTTTGCTTTCCATATTTGTACATTTAAATAATTAGCATGAAGGTTGCCTCTCATAGTCTGCAAAGTAAATGGTGTGATAAAACTTTGTTTTATCCTCTACCTGGGGATGGCAAATCCTAGAAGTGATATTTGGTACATGAAATGACCACTGAATGAATGACATACGCAGATTCTCTGTAACTTGCCAAGTTGCACTATCTCATTTGAGAGAGTATAGTCCTTGTATAGTCCTCTGTCTTTTGCAGGAGAACAGGAATACACAGATTAATTTCCTCCCAGTATGTGAAGAGAAAATGGACATCTTCCAAAACAGTCTGGGATGTAATTATGATTAGACTCTTTGGATTCACTTACAACCATCTCTGTGCTGTTTCAGAAAATTCTGTATGGCAAACTGCATTTTTTTTTATTTCACAGCTGTGTGTTAGACTTACAGTAGACATCCATTGAGCTCTGCTTTTTGTTTTGTTTCACATTCACTGTGAACGCATGTCATATTTTTAAAATAGATTGGTAGTAGTAATGGAAAACATTATATAGACTGCTTATATAATGCACATCCAAAAATATTCAGTTGTGCTTTGATAATATGCTTGCAGGGGCAGCAGATCACTACCTACAGCTCTTGCAAATCCTCACTTTTTCACTAATAGTAGTTTCAGTAAGTGTCTCAGGTAGAAAAAGCATAGTATCATTGCAATAACTTGTGATTTAAATACTGAATAGTCGGCTATGTGATGTGTTTATTTCCTGTTGTCCTCCCAGCAATTTTAAAGACCAGGCTAATTTTACATTTTTTTGTGCTGAAAATGAGTGAATGCCAAATGCACCCATGCAAACTCCTCTTTCCATGTAATTTCTTGTTATTTTTTATGCTAGTGACAGGTTTTCCTTTGGGTTAAGCATTTCTTTTCTTTTGTGCTTGTTTTCATTTTATGGCTAAAACACAATTTTTTCTGGAAATGGGGTAATAGACTTATTGACATGTTATTACAAGCAGAGAATGAGTTGTTTGTATAAAATATAGCTGGAGACGTTTCAAATCATAGCCTACCTTATAATGCTGTAAGCAGCTGTATTTCCAACAGATGGGAACATTTGAGTATTGAGCTTCTTGTAAGAGGTTTAAAACAAAGGACCAAATGATACGCCTTCTTGAATATGGTGTGCATTACATGCATAGCATCAGGTGAAGTTCCTGCAAGAGATTAAAGATTAAAAATATTTTTGAGAGACAAGAAACTAATGAAACATCAAAAATAACTCTCAGACATTATTTTTCCATAAAATTGATCCTGAAAAACACTGCAAAAACTGAACCTGCAGAAGAAAAGAAACTGTTAATCTGATAGTTAATTTAGAGATTATTTTCTGCAGCAGTACAGTATTTGTAAAGATGTTGTACCCTGTGAGTCAGTCTTGAAGTCCTGAAAGAGCATGAGAGAAATACCTAGGTTGCTTACTGTTATGGTATACAGAGTTCCACAGGACTAATTCAGGGAAGTACTTAAACATGTGCTTAACTTTAAACACTGCTTAAATCTCATCAATTTCAATGAAACTTAATTACATATGCAAGAACTCTCAAATAGTAAGATTATTTCCTGTAAATCAGATTTTTTCAAAAGAGTTTACTATAAAAAAAAATCTTTAACTGTAAATTTCCAGCTACAGTACTGTGTCTGCCTATTAAATGAACTGTTTACAGTACTTGAAATTACATTTCAAGTAATTTAGCTGACTCGCTTTAGGGGTAGTAAAAGTAGTGAATGTTTATCTATCTATTTTATTCTTTCTTTACTGCAAATGAACAGAAAGAAGCAGTAACTATGAAGCATATCTGGCCACTTTTATCCTTGGTGCAACTCTGTTGGCTTCTATGGAGTGTTGCTAGGAATGAATTTGGTTCACTTATTCTGACTGCATGTGACAGCACAATTTAGTAAAAGCATATTAAATATACCATTTAGGCACCACACTTTTAGCATTTTTGAGATCCATAGGAAAGACGTTGAAGCACATGGTAAATTGCTCGCTGGATTTAATGGTCAAGTTTGATTGTTGCCTATATAAAAATAAGCAGGAAGTTTTTGAATCAGAAATTTCAGAGGAAAACTGTGAGAGTTGATAAGCACACTTAATATACTATCTAGATGGACCACTGGTTTGATCTGGCATGTCCGTTCTATGTTCCTGCAAATAGCTTTTCAGTACACAAATGCCAAAAGGAATTTGGTCTCAAGCAAAGGTTAGAACAAGTTAATTTTATTTTAAATTCTTGTGGTTTGGGGATATTAAAAAAGTAGAATGATCAATTCTAGTAAAATGCTTACATCTTAATGCATAGGTGTAATATATTTAACAGACCACGAACAGCTTCAGCTTCCTAGATTTCTGGGGTTATGGGAATCCAGCTGCTCCCAGATTCAGACTAGCAGTTACTGATGATTTAGGAAAGAAATACAGACTCCAGGTGTATTTGAAGTTGAGCTTATTTTATTTACTGTACTTCAGTGTCAAAGTGCATGAATATTCTGTTTTCAAAAGTTATCCTTGTTTGTGATACATGTGGCAACTACTGAACCATCCAAGTATGTAATTTATGGACACTGATGCTTTAATTAAAGATCCATGAAATTCTCAGTTTTAAATATTGGGAATATACTGAATGATAAAACTTATCCTTTCACAGGAAGAAACTACAAGATGGATAATCTTTTAAGATGTACTTGAGTATTCAAGTGATGCGAGAGCTGCACTGGGCATATTGATAGTCCCTTGCATGCGTGTTTGGTTTAGTTGTATTGCAGATTTTGTACAGCGGAAGCAAATTGACTTATGTGTAAATTCAAAGTAGAACAAGCACTACACCAAGCTTAATATTATTGCAAGGCAACATCTACCACAGGGTTTAAGAGTCGGTCAAAAAAAGATCCAGTTGATAATAGGATTTTGGTTGACATCTGGGAGTGCCAGAGCCTGCTGCTGCCGGGG
>NW_010176425.1:0-26572 GCF_000695765.1 Mesitornis unicolor | reverse complement strand
AATAATGATGATAATAATAATAATAATAATAGTAAGTAATAAAATTTCTCAGATAATCCTCTCTCCAGGTTTTGTGCATTTCTGAAATTCTAAAAGTGGTTAAATATAATTAACAAATTTGTTAGCCATCAAAATTTACATTCAATATTACTTTTTAAAACATTTCAATAGAAACACAGAAGTACAATATTTGGTTCTATTAAAAAACAAAATATTGCCCAAATCCAGTTCATTAGTGTGCTTATTCCTTACACCTTACAGGCAACTGGAGCTTCTGTTCCAGCCTAAGGAGTTTGATGAAATGACTTTCTAATCCTACAACCTATTTCATATTCATGGTGGTGATTTAAGAGAAATGAGGGGAGAATCTGCATAGAGCTTTAGGGACAGCTCAAATGCAAACTAAGGTTTATGTATAGTAAGAAAACTTATTAAGCTGTGATATCCTGACACTGATCTTACAGCTACAAATGCAGATGTGTTTGGATCCTGGGATCTAATTCAGGCTATTCCAGAGAAAGGAACCAGGTATTAAAAGTTAACCTTGACAGAGGCTGTTTTTTTCCCACTACTGGCCGCAAGTCTAGGTTAACCTTATTTCAGTGCCATTTCTACTAATATTCTGAGGGAAAAAAAGCAGGTTTTTACTGGCAAACAAGAAGCAGTCTTATCATTATGAAAATATTTGTGACAGCTCAAAGTACCTGGCACTATTTGTTACTTGGAGATTAAATTGATTAAAAAATCATGATACATGTAGCTGTGGAGGATGTACCTAGTGAGAAGCGATGTCTCCAGGGGGTGTTTTTCAGACTCACCTGGAAAGGAGGTCTGGTAAACATGAGGGAACAGCAGCATTCACAAGTCATACCTAAAGGAGTAATCTAAACTCTCCATATATAAAAAAGACCTGAGTTCATGATCCAAGTATGATATTGCTGGCTGCAAAATCAGCACCTTCTGTCTATTATTTCTCATGATTCCTAAATTCTTTTTTATCACTGCTTTCCAAAATACTCACCCGTCTACTATGTTTGCATTACTGACACTTTTTTAGTTAAACTAAATAAATGTTCCCAAAGACTGTCTGATCATTGTCTTTGCCTGCTTTTCCAGTGCTTACCAGTCTTTCAGTAGTAAGTCTGTTAAGCCTTATGCCACTTGCAGATCTTCTTCAGTAATCTTTTAATGTCTTCCAAGTAATCAGTAAATATTTAGGATAATCTCGGTGTGTGAATTGCTTTGTGGAGGACACTACTGGTATCACAGGGGTTATCCTGCCAGTATATAGATGTCTAGCACCACTGTAGATGCTGAAGGGTATCTGAGGTAGATGCTGAAGGGTATCTGAGATACCTGCACGGTTGCTGGCAGCTACAACACAGGATCTGGTGGAGATCTGCACCCTTTTAGGATGGTAGTTAGAGTTAAGTCTTTGAATCCCTCCCAAAGCACCTTGAAAGGAAATTTACCACAGGACAGAAATCCTGCTGGTGCATCATGAGACCTATTTGTCCTCATGCAGTTCCTTCACTGCCTAACTCTGCATCTCACATCCATCCCCTCAACTCTCCTGTGACTTTGATGAGGCCAAGTGAACCAGATCCATGATAACTAGTTTTTGCAGTCAGAAGTTAATATTCCATTGTCACTATATGCCATAGGAATACTTTTTTGTCCCTTTTTTCTATAGCCTTGTGTCAACTTTAAATATAATAGAATGCTATGTATTTAATATATGAAGGTAGTTTGGCTACCTTCATTTTTAAAGTGAATTTCATTATTGTTTTTTCCATTCCTTATCTTTTTACTGAACTCTCCTTGCTTACATCTTATTTCTAAATGACATTCACAATATTAAACACTGAGAGTTTCATACACTCTGTGATACTGCTGAATATAATTATATGATTCAAGAGCAAATTGAGGCTCAAAATGATGCGTAGTGCTCCCAGCGTGTTTAGGTAGTTCTGTGTCATCATCCAGCCTGGTTGCACAGTCAAAAGTGTATAAAAGTGACCATAGTAGAAAAAAGAAAATACATTTAAAAGATTAAAGGCCAGGTTGTATGGGGCTTTGAGTAACCTGGTATAGTGTGAGGTGTCCCTGGCAAGGTGAGAAGTTCCCTTCCAAACCAAACCATTCTATGATGCTATGATTGTCAAAAGACATTGTATGAAAGAGTACATTCCTGTGTGCATCAGTGTCTGTATATCCATATCTGAATATTATTATCACAGTTTCTTGCTTATGAAACTAAAGCAAAAAAAATGTATTTTTTCGCAGTACGTTACTTATTTACCCTCTCTGTGTTACTTTTGTGTTGTAACTGGTTTCAGTGGCTTCCTGGTTTTTGCACCCTACCGTAGTGGTATTATGTAGCTGATTTCTAGCATTGCTGAGTGTAGTTTGCATCACTACATACATCCTCAGAAAGAAAGTATGATTACTGAGATTAAATGTAAAATTACAGAGACCTTTATTTCTACTTTCTCATGATTTTGTATTGTTATTTGTAATTAAAACTCTAACTTTTCTGTTCACTCATTTCCTCTGCTATAATTCTTAGTAAAATACAGGAAAACACTCTTCCTTACTCAGAAGAGCATATTCTGGGAATATTACATATATTTTATTCCCAATTTATGCACAGCATTATTCCTTTCTGTGAGAAATATTAGATTTTTGGACAAGACTGCTTATTACTTAAACAAGTGGAAAATGAACTTGCAAGAAGAAATAATAAAACCAGTAACTGAAGCAATTTTTTTTGTCTTGTGGCAAAATCATGAATCTTTGCTATGCAGGTATAATAATTCAGTTTGCAATACAAAAAATATGATTTAATCTACTAATAATTTAATATGCACAATATATTATATTGGTGTACTATAGCTACATGAATATACTATTATAAGAGGGAATTTTAAAAACCTTGTAATAACTGCCATATGGAAGTGGTTATTCTGTAATTACATTCAGGAGAGGAAATCAAATGTTATCTCAGATTTTTAAAAGATTGAGATGATAATAAGAGGGGGTAATTTCATGTATACTGTAAATACACTAGGGGTAGGGAGATTTTTCTTCTTTTATTCTTTTATTTGATTATAAAAACTGGGAGAAAGGAAGGGGAGGTCCTAGGCATCCTATACATTAACAGTATCATTTTTTTCCTTGCCTCTCACATAGATCATAAAATCTATGACCAGGAAGTTGAACATGTTTAAATCAAATTCAAATCCACATTCAGGCCTACAGAAAACCTACTCTGCCAAAATTATCTGTATTCTGTGTTGCAAAATAATGCTCCTGGGTTGCTTTACAGACAGTAAACCTTTCTTTTTGAAAGAATACGTGCATCTAATAAAAGAAAATACAAGCTGGAGAGGAATGGGGAAGTGAGCTTCAGCAGGATCACTGAAGGAAACCACACTGGGGAAATTCTGGCTTTCAGACACCAAGAAATTCTTCTACTGCAGAACTATCTTATTCTCTTTCTTATATTGAAACTATTGGTCCTTGTGGAGGTAAGAATTTTGTTATGTTCATTGATATAAACATGGTCCACGTACTGAGTCTAAAATCCTTGAATATCTGAGTCTCCATGTCATGTGGGACAGCCTAACAGCGCTTGTGTTGGAGTGTCCAGAGTGGTTGTTCTTCACACACACACAGAAACATATCAGAAAACATTGTAATTCCCATGTTGCGTAAAACAGAGAGAGGGTTAATGAGCAAATGTTACGTGTTGACTTTCTTTGCTCTAACGCGATAAGGGCATGTCATTGTGTTTGTGGTAGCAACAACTAACACAAACTAGAAATGAATTTTGTTTCTCATCCTCAGTTTTTATTGAGTTTCATCTTCCTGTTCACTGCCATGGGCTATTATTTTGTACACTTGCACACAGCCAGAAATATAATGAAAAAGAATCAATCTGTGAAAAGAAAGTTATCACCAGCCAATAACATTGGACTACTTTAATGAGTCCTACGTTGTTACATCCAATTGCCAAAATGCCTTACTGTTATAAACTGGAGACAGTATCTTAGCTACTCCTTCTGGTAAGTACAAAATCACTGTGAACTACCCAGATGGTCTAGACTATGATATTGATACTGTGGAATTCATTCGGGCAGAATGAAAACTGTTTATTTGTGTATGCAGAATAGATTGTCAAAAGGTGCTGGTCAGGGATACCAGAAAACCATTATTTCTGAGAAAATAGGTGAGTGCTTCAGTATTCTGTGTATATTGCCTTTTTTGTGTTCAAAGTTACTTGCTCTCTATTTGTGATTTTCTCAGTTTAAAATTCAAGTACTGCAGAAATTTATTGATTAGTAGCAAACTTGCAAGGCATTCAATGAGAATATTTATGTTCAAGGTTTGTTGACTGCATGTATAAGTATTCTGTTTGTGATTGAATGAGCATTGCTGTTAGAATCAGTTTCCTGGTGTTGACATTCATATCTGTTTTAAATGATCACTCTGTAACTTTCCATGTTAAACTCATTCATTTCAGCAAATATTTCTGCTATGAAACTAATTTGCTTGAATGCAAATATCTAGGTGGTATGGACATTTTCAAAGCAAATATAATCAGGTTTTGACTGTCTTGGTTAAGTATTTCTACTCTCTTGTGAAAAATCAATATATAAAGTATAACATCAGTACTAGAAGTGTATCATTTCCAGGTTCACCTCATAGTAGATCTGGAAATAATGAGTCTGCTGAGTCATTGATTCAGCAGTTGCCATTGACATGTGTACACTATAATAATTGACTCAATCTCTACTCTAAATGAATTACTGGACAGTAATTTAGCATATGTAACTGCCATGGCACAGACCAGGAGGGCAGAACTGATTGTTTCTGTGCAGACAGACCTCACAATCAGAAATATTATTAATTTCCTTTTTTCAATCCTTAAAAACTGCAATTGAAGAACATTTCAAAATTGACTGCAAAATGCCTTTGAAATCTTCTCTTTGATGGAGATGCTTCTGCCAGAACTTAATGACAATTATTAAGATGTGTTGGAGATGTTATCTTGGTAGAGTTAATTTCCACCAACTCCAAGATAAATTTGTCAGCATATGAACCAAATATTACACCCCAAATTCTTCAAGTTTAACTTCATCCGAGTCTACTGAGTGCACAGCATCAGACAACACAGCAGTATGTCACCTTCCATGGGAGAAATGTTTGGAGGAACCACATGTATTGCAGAGAAGCTCAGGTAACAAATACGTCCTGTGAGAAATTTATGTTTTACTTTCAGCTAAGAGTATTTAAACTCTCAGAAAGGAGGAGATTATTGGGGTCAGTTATCAGGGCTTATTTGGACAGACAGCAATCTATAAGCACAGAAAAAGACTTAAAGAGCTGGGAAGTCAGACATAAAGAGGTTCTGAGGATGACTGAGACATTTAGAAAGGACTTTTCATGTGCTTAAATAGGAATTGAATTCCACAGATTGACATGCAGTAGATTACTCACTGAGATGACAACATGCTGCATTACTGGGCTAGCAAGTGTCAGTGCTTTAAATTATTTCATTTCCCCCTAATTAGTTATTTTGCCTGTTGTCTGCTCCTATGACAGTTCGACTGCTCTGACAGTTCATAAATCCAGTATGACTGGTCATTTCTGAAATATACCAAATGTTAAGGAAATACCTTCAGGGACAAAGCAAGAATAACAAAAAGTCAGTTCGTGGATATGTTTAAAATCTGTGATTGATTCCATAATGGGACTGAAGAAACATTTTTTGTAAGGATTTAATTATAATTTGGCTGTACCATGGTACAGCCAGGACCTTCTTTGCCTTGTTCTGTGTCTGAGTCTACAGATATGCACAGATCCAATATGTAAAAGCAGCCTGACACACTATCTCATGACATATGTTTAAGCCTAAAATCTCTAGGCATGCACATGGGGACGTCTGCTCCAGCTGATCCCTGGTGGGACAGCAGCTCACGAGGAATAGAGAGCCTGGCTGAAGCCACTTGGCTTTGCAAACTATGCCCTGAGCTATAGTGCAGCTGTGATCGCATTTGCCTCTGTCTGTAGGTGGAGACATCTTCCTGCAAACCTTCCTGCAATTCCTAGTTTCAACATGTCGGGTAAAATTGAAAAGAGCATGCTCCTTGGGTCATCTTTACAGATCTCTTTAGACTTATATCGGTTTAGCTGGAAAATTACGTCTGGTCTTAAGATATTTTTGAAGATTAACTTTAAAGACAAGACTTTGCCTAATAAAAGTATTTTCTTTTAAAAGTGTTGTGATTAAATGTAGTCAATTACCATGTCATTCCAAATCCACTGATTATAAAGCCAATTATGTAAGAGCCAAGAACACACAGTTCCTTCTGGTTGCACTGGAAATAAGTCACACTGAAGCCAAATTAACTTTTTAACTACTGTCATGATCTGTAAACAGGTTCTCAAAAATGAATTCCCATGCTCCCATCCTTTCTAGCACTCGCCACTGCATCCTCTACCCTAGGCTTTCACAGAGCATTACCAGCCCAACGATTGCACTCTACTCTCTTCAGCTCAGTTGAGAGGAGCTGATTTCCACTAAATTGTTATCCCAGATTTATATCCTAACATTTGAAATGTCAGGTGGTGTTTCCCCATCACTGAAGTATACTGCAGCTGTTTTCAGAACACAGAGTTAGGCCAAGAGCTGATTTAAATTATAGCTGTAGTGCCGTCTCATGTGATTTCACTTGTGCAAATCTAAAAGAAGAGCATTTGCCAAATGCTCTGTATAGCAGTTCCCTAAAAAACTCCTTGTGTAGCTAAAGTGCAGCTTTATCTAGAAGAGAGAAATTTCCACAGAGACACACAATAAAATGGGTTTCAAAACTGTAAATCTGCTTAATGGTGACTACTTGTTCACTCAATAACATAAACTGATATTATAGTATATTTTTTGGTACCGTATTAGCAGATAAACAGCTTTATATTTTATTTTTTACCCCAGAAGGTCCTTTAAGAAAAGGAAGGAACAACAGAGAGTAGATGTATGTTGTCCACTTTCACTGACTCATTTATTCCTCTCACCCCTTCCTTGCTTGTGATTTCCACCTTTCTAGGTTTCCTAATCTGAGGCAGCATCAGGACCACTTTTTTGTGGTTTTCAAAAATAAATGGTATCTTTCTTACTGAATGATAAATCAGGAAGGGAAGTTAATCAGACATCCACAAAGGATTATATTAATATTGCAGATTTAGGTATTGCACCTGAAATTGCTTATCTTTTGGTCACAGTATATTAAAAACAACCCTAGGCATGCTGTTTATTGAAAATTCAGTTTCCACATGTAGGCACATGTTTCCTGTAGCACGTTTAGTTATCCAGTCTTCACTTTTTGGTTCTAGGAAAAATCTTACTTTGTTGACAGTGTTGCAAGCTCTTGCTTGTCGAAGAACCAGCAGTAGGTAAGGAAACAGCATCTCAGCTTTCTTGAACACTCTAAAACCGAAAAAGTTGTCCAAGACAGAGCAAACAGAATAACTGCAGCAGTACCACACTCCATTTGAGTAAGACAGTAGATACTGTCTTATTCACATACTTCTCTCTAATCTTATTTTCTTTTTGAAGCTATTTAGTAGTTCCTTCGGCTTAACAAACTACCATTTGGCAAGCATTAAGGAACTTTGATTTAGTGATATGACACTCTTAAAAAGAATCTGCAGTAAACGTGCTCAGAGTTGGCTGCTGGCTCTCTGGCACAGTAGCAAGTACTGACTTCAAATTAAAAAAAAATGTACTTTGTTACTGGCAAGAAACTCCATCTTGTTTCTGTGTTAGTTGTATGTATGTCAACCTCTATCAGTGTGGGACTGCTTGCTGTCATCCCATGAAAATAGCTTTATGTGTGAGATCCAGTCCAGAATTCAGAAAGGTGCTGCACAGATGACACACCTGAAGCAGAATACAAAGATTTGGTAGAATTTTTAATGAAGAATCCAGAATTATCTCGATGGTAATTTCCTCAGCTACTGTCTTGCTTAAGTCTGTTACTTGTCTTTGTAAAGGTTGTCTCAGTCAGATGACTGAACCAAACAGCAACTTAGGATCCGTAAGCTTCTCCTGATAGCAGTTCCAGTTAACAAACTTCTCTTTCTATTCTAGTCTAGTCTATTCCTTTCTTTCAATATTTTTATAAAATGAAATGAAAATTCTTATTCTTCCAACAACTTGAAAAGGAGAAATTCTATCCTTAACCTAAATGCTGGAGAACTACCCATATACTGTATGTATGAATTTCCTGTCTTTTTTTTTTGGTGCCTTTTTTAAGCCTATGACTCATATTTCACTCTGCGTTCTTTAGCTTAATTTTCTGCATGCTTCCTTTCCTTATCTGCTCCTTCTTCCCACATTGCTCATCTTCTCTTCAGTGCTCTTCCCTCTGTACTCCTCTTCAATACATAATCACCCACTCTTTGCTTAAAGGTTGAATATCCTCACAGAAAGACAACTGTATATTTGAAAAACTTTTTGAGGGGAACTCTAAGATGGCAGAATGGATAACACCATTTCCCACAATTTATCTTCTTTTGAAATTTTCCTCTCTTTAGCAAAATCCTGTGTAGTATGCTTACTTAAACGTGTAAATTTATTCACTTGTGGGGATTGACAGCAAAGGGAGATTTTTAATTCAGAATGCTTTTCCAAGCAGAAGGAAAATATATATAAGAAATTCACTCTGTGTTTCCAGTTTAATTGAATTTTCTAATCTTTTAAATATTGAAACCGTACTTCTTGATGTTTGGAATTCAAGCTTCCCTTGATAATACAGTTAAAGCAAATCTGAAGGCTTATCCTTGGGAACAAACTCTACGTTGACTTCTAAATAATGAATTTATAGTACTGAAAACTATTATGTAACAGACCTCAAAGAAGTATAAGTATTTGTTTCCAGAAAGTGACACTTCTCAACATTATTTATCAGTTTCCTCTGATACACTTTTAATCAGATTGTCGCTTTCATAGGCCTCATTCAGAAGTCAATGGAGGCAAACATTGTGGAACAGAAAGAGAATGGAAACGACTGAAAAAACTGTTAAGGACAACTTCCCCCATGTCCCATTACTAATTAGCATTTTTTTCCTCAGAAATCTGCTACATTGTCAAAGCTGTGTGTAAGGGAAAAAACATGGATGTTTTTGTCATATAGACCTTGATGTTTAAATCTTTCCATTGCTATCCACTTTTGTGACTGCTTTTAACTCCGAAGAAAATTCTGAAGCATAACTATCAAAACAGGCAGGTAGTAACAGCGGAAAATGCTATGCTAAAACTGTAATTTTCACTCTAGATGCCATCTAATAGGAGATATGAGTTTCTGGTGCCTGTGTCCAGTGTTTGGTATTAGTTACAGAAGACGTTCTTTGGAATCCATGCTGATGATCAACATCAGGTCTGCATGATATATTATTTCTGCATTGATTTCAAGGAGCTCAAAAGTATTTTCTTTACTTATGGAATTACATAATATGTGGCTTCATAGCTGTGATGAGTTGGTCACTAATATATGTTTAAAATATATTATAATTGGGATATCTTTTTAATCTGTTGTTGCAATTTGAGAAAAAAATAATTATTTGAGACATTGTAACAGTATAATTTTGCTTTGGTTTTGGCTAAAGACAAACTTTTAAAAGAAAAAATAAGTAACATAGCCTTAGCCAAGGAGCACTTAATCTCCATGAAATTAATAGGAATGGCACTAGAAAGCTAAATAAATACTGTAAAAATCCTCATTACAGAGGAAATCCTAAGTTTCAGTGCCAGAAAAGAGCAGAGCAATTGCATAGAATAGGTATCCTCTGTTCTCTTGCTCTAAGATCTCTCCAGTGAAGTTGATTAACATGTATAAGATCCAATATTTTCAGCCATGCATATAATATTTGTATATTGCTCTCTGCATGTTAAATATGAAGTCTTTATTTTTCCTAGCAATAAACCTTATTTAAAACAGAAGACATCAGAAACTACTTTTGCTGATGCATTTATCTGTATGGCTGCCTATATATCTTTTCTAATTGGAATAACAGTAGCCTGGTAGTATGATGTTGTTGATATTTGCTAGCATTTTCTGTAATGAAGGAGGACAGTCTTTCCTGGACATTTTGTTTTATACCTAGAAAGAAATGGGTTTCTCTGGCTCCCCAGCCACTCTCTTATCAGCAAGAAAGATATGGCTAAAGAATGTGTTATAATTGTTCACCTTTGTGGGAGTATGAATAACATTCATATGAGATTTCTCATGCAAAGAGATGCCAAGAAATTCTTTGTGTTCCTGGAGATTTCAATAGTCTGCAGAGATAAGGGCCATTGATTTGATTTGTTATCTCTTGTCTACTTTGAAAGCAATCATGACTCCTAGTTTTAATATTCTTTTTTTCCATGGAGTATGGATAGGGCATGACAACAAATATAAAAAATACGTGTACGTATGTATTTAAAAGCTTTCAGTAGTTTTAAAAAAATTGTTAGTATTTCAAAGGCTTGATATAAAAGAGAAAGAAGCCATATATTCCCAGTGTTTTCAATGGACTTTGGACTGCCTTTTCTACTTTGTTATGCCAACTAAATGTGCATTTTTTTCTGAAAAGGTATAGCTTTCGAAAGAGCTGCAATAAGATTTAATTGCTGGAAATTAATAATAACCCTTAATTTGGAATACATGACTAAAAGTCATATTATTTTATTAAGAATGAAGAAAATATTTACATAGTCTGTTGAGCAGTTAGATAGTATTTCTCATTCATCTGTTTACAGGGAATAGCCCTTTAACAATATCACATATATGTCTGTATGAAAAGATATGTTAATTTGCTCCTATCTTTCAGAACCATTTCACTGGATTTTGAATATCTCTGCTAACTCACATTGCTATAATGGCCCTTGATATTAGTCTATGCCTTAACTTTCCAGAATGGCACCAAATTAAAAGAGTTTGCTAACTATCATGTTAAATGCCATGCATAATTGTAGTAATGTGAGGCTGAGTGAATTGTAGTTTTTCAGCCAACACATTTGCAAAAATGCAAGTTCCATCATCCCCAAAGCATTAGCAAATACAGCCAGAATTTGCCAAATACTAGTCATAGACTGGATGAGGGGACTAAAGGGGGGAAAAAAAGAAAGGAAAAGGAGCAGGGAAAGAAATGCTTTGCAGAAATGGCACTTCTATTTCTCTTCCAGAGCGTGAGACAGAAGTTGAATGGCCCATGGCTCACCATGCCGGAAGCTCTGGCCAGGCACAGAGGACTTCCCATCCAACCAACACATCCCTCAGGATGCCCCAGGGACTCAGCAATTCAGAAGACCTTTTACCACTGACACTGCCAGAGAGGCAGAGTTGCTCACTACATGTAAAAAAAAAAAAACGTAAGGGAGAAAAAAAGAAGAGTGTTAACATGTTACAGATGACTACAAGAACGTATATAAAATGCACTTGGGAGATGTAAGTACATCACCTTATGCCTTATTATACTCCATTGTGCCCCCATTGCAGCAATATAAAGTTACTGTGCATCTTGGCATATGAAATCTCTACCCTCTGTTGTTCTATTCCTATGATTAGATTGCTGGTTTGATAGCAACATTTTGTGTTTAGTTTCTTAGAGCATTTTTCTTTTGTTTTTCTATAATGTTACATTTAATGCATCTTTCATAACAAGTGCATTGTGCTTTTGAAAACCTCATCACCACTCCTAACGTGGTACAATGTAATTTCTCTGTTTTGTTTTGAGGTTTTTGTTTATTTGGTTGTTTTTTTCCACCTCTGCTTATTTTTCCTGCTGTTCTGCCCCTGCCTAACAAAGATGCACTGTAATAGAAAGCAGACTAGGTAATAACTGCCTGTTATGTTTTTGCTTAATGTACTGTGCAAAATATGACAAGGGTGAATGTTAGTAGATGAAACAACAATCAGAATGTTTCTTTATTCCAGCTGTTGTATCCTCTATATGCAATAGTTAGAAAAGATGTTAAACAAACTGGGAGAATAAGTTGTAAATCTAACAGTCAGAAAACTGAACTCTTTTTTTTTTCCTGAGTAGGAAAACGAAGGAAGGAGAATGGTTTAGTATCTAAGTCTAATGACTTTTTTTAAAATAAATCATTAATATGTTAAGTTTCCTGAGTACTCATAACAAAAGTAATTCTTTCAATATACACTGGAGAGAAATCTCTCTTTATTCATGGCATATTGAAAATTGATCATGATTGCTAACCCCTTCAGCTAGATGTGATTTAACTAAGAAACTTTAGTTCTAATTTAATTCAATTTAAAACATTTCCAGCATCTTACTTACTAAAAAACTATTCAAGTCTGACACATATTTTACAAATTAGAGTCACTGTGAAAATAAGGTTTGATATATAGAATTACTATACATTCACTTTAAATGTTAGTGCGTCATAACAACACATGTATTTTTTACATTTTCTGTAAGAATATGCTATATTTCCAATCTACATACACAATTCATAAAACAGTTGTTGTCACCCATACTCTCTCTCATTCTAACTTCGATACTCATACTGGAGAGGTATGCCAATTTTTATTGCATCACTAATCTGAATATATTCATCCTGGATGAGTTCATTACCTTGAGCTGTCTTTAGTATTCCAAGAAAAGATGCAGAAGAGTGTATATTCTTTCTTTCAGTTCTAAAACTCTATTTGTTTATTTGTAAATCAATATATTTCAAGCTTCAAAATGAGGCCTGCAATGTCAGGTGGAATCAAGACTCAGATAATTCCCTGGCTTCTGTTTTGACAGAAATTCCAGGTTTTCTTGCAGACCTTTGCATAAGATCTACTCTGGAAAGAAAAGATATCTCTGTAGGTGAGAAACATACAACTATATTAGAAAAACCTGCCAAGTAGGCTGACTTAAAAGTCAGCGTCAAGTGTAAATTTAATATACAGGAGGTGACAGTGTTGTTAGACTTAAATTAGACACTGAGAACCTGCTTCGCAGCATATCAAGAGCTCAGGGCAGAACAATTATCTTGATCATATGCATCTAGAGTAAGGAATAGATATGCTTATTTTGTAAATGAACAAATGTGTGTAATTGCATAATTGTTTTAACAATAAATGTCCTGCAGGGTATCTGCATATGAAAAGTTAATTGCGACACATGTTTTTCTGTAAGGAATTGGAAAAAATAAGTCCAGAGTTGTGTGCAATCATAGGCTTTGAAAAATAATCTTTCATTTTCACTGAAAGAAAGTATGAAATGCCAGTTTAGATACTGATACATATTTTTGGATTCTCTCTGTCCTATATCTCTTATTATTTGATATCAAGGAGCCAGCCACAGCCCTAGTTCCAAGTAGCACTTTTTAGCATTCCTTTCAGGTGTGTCATAGGCACAGGGTGTTTATAGACATCCTTATGGCATATGATTAACATTGCTCTGTAGCAGTCTCCATTTACTACCCATCTCTGACACATCACCTGCCCTTAAAACTCAGTTCACTTATCCAGCAAAGCTATCACCTAGAACAGGACATTATACTAAGAAAATTTTGGGATATTTGCAGGCTAACAAATTCAGTACAGCCCTTGCTAATAACCAAAATTTTTATTTGTTCCTTGTGCCAATGAAAATGTTCTAAACATTCCAGCTGATATGGTTGAATCTTGCTGTTTCCTGCATTGTCATGTATATTCAGTGGACATATTTGCATGTTCCCAATGCAATAGCCAAATGAGCAATGTCATGCAAGCTATATGGAATTCCTTAATAATTTATATTTCAACACTATAGAAGAATAATATATTTCACAGTTAACATTGTTCATACAGTTGCCTTTGGAATCTTTAAATTCCTTCTGTGCAGAGAGAAGAATCTATTTTTCTAACAGGACAATAAAATAACTTACCCAAGTGGAATATTTTAGATTATACAGCAATGCTACTGTTTGGTGCTGAATTTTAACGTTCCTTTTAAAGGAAGGTTTTCTCCTGAGGTGCATCAATGAGCTATTTCCTCTGCTCATCTCTTAAAGAAACTGAAAATGTAAAATATAAAATGATTCTACGATGTTATAGGAAAATTTTCTGTGAATTGCTTTACAGTATACCTGACTCTGAACCTCTAGTCTTGTGGTCGTAACAGTCCTATTTAAGAGCTGGAGAACTACCTCTTTCCTTCTTTTCAATTTCCACACTTCTTTTTAGACATTCATAATTAACAGCAAATCTCAGATTTTATTTGATTTCTTCCTAATCCTTGCCAGAGGCTGTATAGGAGACAGTCACTTCACAATCCTGCTGATCAGAGCTGCATAAATGTGTACTTCTAGCAGGAGGACTTGTGATGATATGTCTGTGAAAAGGTTTAGAAAAGGCTTTTATTTGAGAATAAAAGACAGATAGATAGATGTTAGTCTGGAAACTTCAAAAAAGGCAGGCCTGTCTGCCGATCTCTAATTCATTATGCTGCGAATGTTGAAATGTTTTCCTTTAAGCCTTATCTGGCAGAGTTAGTATTTACAGGGCATTACATGAAACAACCTGTTGTGCCATGGATAAAGCATGATGGAAGGGAATAAAATATAACAGTATAACACAAATTTTGGGGAAAAAGCTTGCTGCTTTCCTCACAGACAGAGAAGAGTAGGTGGAGTGTAGATCAAACCTACCAAAAAAGATCAGACTGGTTTCAAGTCAGGTATACATTACTAGCTGGAGTATGCATACAGTGAAAAATATTGTGACCGATGGCTCTTTCCTGTCTGAAGTGCTACAAAGTGAAAACTGACTTTCTCTTTGCCCTATGACTAAAGGGGAGTAGCTCCTCCTCTCAGCATATCATTAGACATGCTCCCATCTTTCCTGCAGCACCTATCAGGGACTTTCTTTGAAGATCCCAATTAAAAACTTGAAATGTTATTTTTTTCACAACTGGGGGAAAGGAAGACTTATATACATGCTGAAAAATGGGGAAGCTTACCAGTCATTTAGTGTACATAAACTTAAATAAGAGAAGCAATATTTTGGAATTGGGTGTCTAGACTTCAGCACCCATATTCTCTTTGGTTTTGACCTTAGGGTGCGTAAATCCTTCAGCTAAATTATGATAAGCGCTCTTCTCTTGCTTGTGGGACCTTCATGGAGATGAATGCATTTAAAAATAGCACAAACTGTCCCAGACCTGTGACACTAGGGGCCAGCTAGATGTCTTGAGGGAGATGTTTTTGGCCGTTACATCAATGATTTAGTTCAAAAGAGCTTTGTATCTGGCTATAGACAGCTTTCTCTCCTGGTTAAAACCAGCATGAGAAGCATTCTGACCTATAAATAAACAGCTTTAAAATTACTAAGAAAACAATCATATAACCTGCACATAACTATGACTTTTAATTCGGAGAGTTTCTGTCATCCTTTTTCCATAAGCTTTGAAGTATTTCACAGGGTGAAGCTATAGTTTAAACAAGTTTTAAACAGTTGTATTAACAACCGTTTTCAGAAAAGAAAAGGAGTCAATTTAGGTAGTTCTGAAGTGTTGTTTCTTACTGCTGATGTTCGATTCTATTTGTTTTAAAACAAAACAAACTCGCACAGTAGGAGAACAGACAGAAAAAATAAAAGAGAATTGGGCTTCTGTCTGTCAGCTTGTGTCTCTTGAATTTCCTTCCCCTGAAGCCTTGCTGCTGGGAAGTTACAGGCACAGCACAATGTCTTATCAGCCACTCTGAAACTCAGCTAACTTTCAGCAGCCTTATGTTGTTTAAAGCATTGCTTTCAGCTTGCAGTCTCAGGGCAGTGCTGCAAAAAGTTGGTTTTATCTTTGCTGGCTAAACCCAAAGTGTATTAGACAGAAGTCAGGAAAAGAAGCACAGGGAAGAGAAAGAATCAGGAGAAAAATAACATGCCAGGGAGCAATAATAGCTAGAATCAAAGGGTTGCACCAAGTATTGTCAGAACTAGTCAGAGGTAGAGGTGAAAATGCCACTTTATTTCTGTCTCTGCATTCAGCCTGCTCGAATGCATTTCTCCATCAAACTAACAAAGGTACCCTGGTTTTGTGTCCAGCAGATCCAGTCATGGTGGTGAGATTAATTTCTCCCATTTGCTGCAGTCTTCAATACGCAGCCTCCAAAAGGCAACAACAGGCTCTTTCCATAACACTAGCTTCTCAAAAGTGATTCTCAGTGTTTATAACATTCAATATGCCATCCTCTTTTTTACAGAGCTGGATGAAATCTTGCCTATCAACAGCCCAGTCAGGAATACTGGGGAAAGTTTAGATCAAACTTTTGAATTTTGAATCATTAAGTCTTTCCAAAATGTTATTTCAGTGTATGGTTGCTTTTGAAGGAAAATTTAGGATATAGGCTGAAACGGACCTTGGCACAGAATATGTCTCTTCCCAGAACAAGGACTGTAGGGTGGTTATCACCCTCTTTGTCATTGTGTGACTAAATCAGACTTGATCTTTTGACATGGTTCAGTCTCCTCTCAACCTCTAATTATATCTGTTGTTCTCCCTTCAATCTCCAGCAATATGTTAATATCTTTTAGTAGCTGAGCCATTATGCCTAATTAAAGGATTGCAAATAAATAGGGATGGACAGTTTCAAACATACAATAGCTGCAGATAAATAGAGAGGGACAGCTCTCAACATATGGCAATGAATGCAGCCATAAGGCCTTAAGTATGTATTTTAACTGCCAAATTTTATGAACAGCTTCCAACTGGCTTTCATTTGGCCTCAGCTATACATCTGACAATCATTGTAAACACAGTTCTTGTGCCATATAGTTTTTGTGCTAGAATTTATGCATGCAACAGTCATTTGTGCTACGGACTGAGACTGATCAGAGAAGAAATATATTATGTTTGAGAGGCTGCACATTTAGTATGGATGTTCACATTACTATTACTTTCCAGACTAATACAAAGGTAAGCAGTATTAAGATCTAATACCATGTCTCAATGCTCTCTCTCCATCTTTTTAAAGATTCTTCACTAATATTCTGGAAATATTATTTGATTATCCAGTCTTCATCAAATGACTACTCAATCTTTGTCTGCTGAAGCTTAAGAATTTGCAGTCTGATGTAATATAGTCATGGTGTCAACTCAAAAGAGAAGAGCCATATTGAGAACTGAATACTTATGGCCTCTTTAACAATTTAATTCCTTGTTAAATTCTTATGTAAATGAAGGGCAAGAATTGCTGCTCTGAAGCCAAGTGGCTGTAGAGGAAGAGAGCAGGGCAGTGGTGAGCCAGCACCTTTACGGCCTATGTCTAGAAGCTAGAGTAATTCTGGAGACAGCACCTTTCTAGAAAGGCAGGGAAAGTATGAAATTTGGGTTTATTGCTTTGACTGTTGCTTGGGAAGGGAGACTGACAAAGGCCAGGGTCTTGGACTGGTGCTGCCAATCTGGGGAGAATGCCCCAGACCTTCCTTCAAGCATGAGCATCCTCCCAGTGGCAACAGCAAATGCTAAAGACTGTACAAGGAGGAAAAAGGGTGAATATCCTGGGTAAATATCCTGTCCTTCACCCAGCTGCCATCTCTTCTTGTACAGCCAAGGTAAAAAAAAACCTGTCAAATTTTCATTCTTCTACCCAAAATAGGGACCTACTTTTCTTATGCCTTAAGTTGAACCTGATTGTTACCATCTCTGTATGCTTATACTGCTAGTTAACTATTGAGTTTGCATAGACTTCAAAAAAAAGTGGTAACACAGAATATACTACACTGTTTTCACCCAGTTGAGACTATTCTGCTGCATAGTCTGAGTGTCATCATAACAAATCAAGAATGAAGACCAGAAAATTAACACGAATATTCAAAATAAAATAAATATTTTAGCTACAAGATCTTTTGCTGTTCAGATTAGAATGCTAAATCTTCCAGGGAAAAAAAGCCACTATGATGGTTATTTTCAAGAAAAACATTTTAAAAAATCCTTTTATGCGAAGGATCTTTTTGCAGCATTTTAAACACTAGAAGTATGGTATCTGCACACTGTGAAATGCACTTATTGCATGAAATATTTTTTATAACTGGCAACATGTAAGGTAAATTAGTATAACAAAAGTAGATGCAATTTCTGTAATTATACTATTGCAAATCTTAAATTCATTCAGATAAAAAGTGAATATGATTTGCATCTGTGAAAATAAGTTCAGGATTTCTCAAAAGGAGAATCTGAATCTTTTAATGTAATCCTGTTAATTGGAATAGTAGAGGTTATTTTGGCTGCTGCATGACAGTATGTTACCTTCTCGTTTTCAAGTGTCAGACAGAAGAGGAATCTGGGCTTTTCCTCTTTCTTGCTAATACAAATTATTTGCTTATTTCCTTTATTATTACCATTTCCGATTTCCACCTGTCAGCTCTAAAATGTAATATAAATTCAGGAGCCTAAAGATAATTTATTCCTTGGCTGTTTGTTTCTGTTTCTTCCATCATCTCAGAGCATTACCTCAGTTAGCTGGAAGGTTCAACTGGGAGGTGCACATGGTGATGAGAGCTCACAGAGAAACGGGAGGTCCAACCTTACACCTTTGCAGTCAGCTGGTGTTTTTGCCACATGTTTCAGTTGTGAAGGAGGGTGGATAGCATCTTAATAGTAATTCGCAGTATAATAGTCTCCTCAGGAAAAACTACACTTTACAGCTCATTGATTTTGTTTGTCTTCAAAATAAGGATGGTTTGGACCTTATAAATTGATAGTTTTCATGATAACTACAACGTCTGCTGAGTTTGAATGAAACTCTCCCCCCAGTACAGTCAAGTCTGAAACTCTGGTTTCTTTCTGCTTTTGTAATTGGAAAGAAAAACAGGTTATAGACATGCAATAGTTGTCACCATAAAAGTATTAATTTATTCTGTTGTCATCACTACCTATTTAACACTTCTTTTGTTTCAATGTAAGGTATAAGCAAATTGTTCTTTTCTTACCTACTTATTAGATGTTAAGCATAGCTTAGTGGGTTCACTAATATTTTTTCACATGTTCCTTTGAGGTGATGGGCTGACCATGTCTGGTCAGCTCAGTCACATGCTGTTTGTGGTTTTCTTACCTGTTTTAACTAGCATATGAAATGAAAGATAAATAAATACAAAAATGGCAGTTCCTGGAGAAATCAGTGGAAAAGGGTGGAAGAAGATCCTTTGAAGAAAACAAATAGCTTTATTGCTTGCCTATAACTTAAAGTATTAAAAACTTAGCTTTTTGAAAAAAAATGCAAAACAAATACCCTGATCAAGAGAGATAGTAGATGACATTTACTGGTTGTCAAGCCAAATTTGTGGTCATTTTGTCTTGCTATGTGCACATTAATTATGCTTCTGCATATGGTTATTTGCCTGTTTGTTAGTCAGTATAACTAACTAATATCTTAGTTGAGTTCATCCTTTTGTCAATGATTTATTAATTATGAGGAAAACATGTCTGGATTACCTTAGTGGACTTTATTAATGTAGTACACTTTTTGCTTCTGTTTAACAAAACAAGAAAGGGAAAATATAATTTGAATAAATTCTATTTTACTTAGCTGTTTCTCTGAAAGTCACGGTGTTCAAGTATTTGTTTTTGGAGGCTGCTGTCAATGCAATGGCTTGGAAACATCATCTTCTGTACAGGGAAGCGAAGGTTGGAAGAGATGTTTTTGAGATACATACTTTCAAGCTTTTTATCTCAGGCAGTGTCACAGACTGCTTGCATACCTATGCTAACAGTGGTTCTCAGTGTAGAGAGCATTTTCTTTAAGAGGTACTTCTTTTTATATACATCAACATCAAAATCTCAGAAGTGTTGGGATTTTGGAATAAATTCAACAGAAATACAATTATATTACCTTTTGGTCTGCTCCACAGAGGACAACTCCAGAACTCATTCTGAAATAAGTGTTTTGATTGGCTGAACAAATATTTGCATGTAAAAGGTACATTGGAAGAGGTACTTTGGGAAAATGGATTATTTTTTTTTAAATTATTGAAATACATTATAAATTACATGTGACTCTGTATTACTATTTTTCTATTCTAATATCATTTTAAATATATTTTCATGACACTTTATGTCTGCATATAACTGATACATTATTCTTTTCAGTTTAAGGCCTTGATTAAGATCATATGAACACCTGACAGTACCCCTTAGCATCTCTAGTAGAAAGAAAATATAGGTTTTGCCAGACACATCTAGAAAACCATTGCATTGCTAATCTTCAAAGTGTTATGGATGTTTTCTCATATGATATTTATTATACTCATATCCTGAAGCTGCAACCCATGGTGCCAAGTTGACCCTCACAGATAATTGCGCTGAATGTGATGTGTGTTCCACCTCACAACAATCACATATAATAGTGGCAGCAGGCCAAAATGTTCAAAGGGAGTTATTTTTAACCAGATCCTGGATTTTGTTGTTTTATATTTTTAACAATTCATGAACCACTTATTGAAACTAATAAACTGATTGCAAGCTAGAAAAATGAATTGATTAATATGAAATGTAAAATGGAATAGTGATGAACTCATTTCCATTGTAAATAATGGAAAATAAATCCAATAAAAGTCTGCTCTTCGGTTTGCATGAAATGAACTCGCCTCCACATCAGTACATGATGGTTAGCCATAACTGACTTATAAAGGTTTGGGTTTTTTTAAGCTAAAGCTAACAAAGGAGTCACATTTTGAATAGAACTCATGGAACCTTGTGCACCAGCCAGAGCATCTTTCCCAGACTTAAAGTGGGTCTGTTTAATCATGATTCTTCTTTCAGTGCATGTAACTCTACCTGGAACATTTTAACTTAGAATTTTCTTATCTTATTTCCACTTTACAGGAGACCTGAAGCAAGGCAAGTTGGTGCAGCAGAAGGTCCTCTTTGCCCCTCATAATGATATACAGGACTTTTCTCTGAGCTTTGGTGATTGTTTTTAGTGGGAAAACATGTAATTTTATGCATCTTTTTGGTATCGTAATAATGCAGTCAAGACAAAACAGAAAGATTAATAGGTCCTATCTCTGTTCAGTGACTACAGAGAAAATTAAGCTAGTTAAGGGCAGAAGGAAAATACGTAGGCAGAACTAAAAAGTCCTGGGTGACAGTTGACAAGAAAATAATTCCACATTATTGAAAATTTTGAGATGCAGACTCACAGTGTTACGTAATTTGAGTGCTGGTGTAACATGGCACAATGGAACATACAAGAGAAAAAAAATAATTTTAATTTATTAGCTCTTATTCTGGAAGATAAGTGCTTCCTGTGCTGAAAGTTCCTGTATTGCACCAATCCCAACAGTGCTGAAAATTAACTACTTCAGAGGGTTTGTTGTGTAGAACAGTCTACACGAAATCTGTTTCAGTTGCATTAATCTTCTGTTTGACTAGATTTTTGTCTAGAATATATTCCAAAGTACATTTATCCTATTTATTAGTTTGTATTTAGTTTGATTCATGGGCAGAAATTTTGGTTTCTTTTTCTTGCTTCATACTGAACTGAGAGTACATAGTTCTTCAAATTAGGAACCTTTTCTCATATTCATTTCACATATTTTATTTGTAGATCAGTTAATTCTCAGTTAATGACTGTTACCATTCTCAGTCCTGCTTAATTTTTTTTTTTTAAATCTATCTGTAGTGAAAATGTTTAAATATTCAAACAATTCATTAAAATGCAATCAGGGTTGAATCAACCTGGCAATACATAAGACATTATAAGACATTTGGATTTAGTCTCTTGATAACTTACGTCATATACAAAATAGTTCCAAATCAGTTGTTATTTCATATTTTCTTGGTTCTACATGGATTTAATCAACATTAATTACACCATAAGTCTGTCAGTGCTAACCTATTTAAGCACAACAGGATGTGCTTTCAAGGCACCAGGCCAGAATCACAAGACATCATAAGTTCCCTTTGACTCTTTTCTAAAAGACATGCATTTCCAGAGAAGTGCTGCTGACATGAGATCTCCAGTGAATTGGTATCTCACTATATACACACCTCAATTGGTCTGTATGTATCATAAGCAAACTAAAGATGCATTTGAGTGTCAGTTCATGTGGCTAGTAGCTGTTACATATTTTGTTATTAAATAACATTAAATATTTAAAATTTCTTCTGTTTATTCAAAAGCATGGTGTATAACTACTGAAATCCAACATGGGCCACTCATTGTATGGTTTACATTTTCAATAATTTAAAATGAACTCATGATTTCTCTGGTGATTTTGGTTAACTGGCTCTTCTCTTAACTGATAGACGCTTTTTTTTTGGCACTTTTCTTACTGTATTCTAGTTCTTCTTATGACTCATAGAAATAATTTTAGCAGTGGGGATCACCAAATAGACAAGGAGCACTGTGTTTGCCAAATGCTATCCTTAAAGTAAAAGGAATTCTATATGTAACTACAAAAATTTGGAATTTCTTAGATTTTAAGAGAAAGTATTTCATACAAGACAGCTTCATGGAGTACCATCTGGCTTCACAAATCTTCAGAAGTGAGATTTTCCTTGAATAAAATTTATCCAGTCTGTCTGTGTGAAAAGTGTACAATGTAAAAAAATCCTTCATTATCACATTCATTCGGTGTTTCTTGATAGTCTGAGTGCTAAATCCAGAAAATCTTTAATACTAAAAAGGTATGATGCTTGATTTCAGTGCTTGGTTAAGCACAGTGTTTCACAACTTTAGTCTCCATTTCTTTCAAGGAAATAAATTCAAATTACAAATGGCTTTTGTAATGTTTTACATTTATTGAAGGATTTATTTCAAATTCCACTGCCCTTTTGGCTGGAACGTAAGTTTAAGAATTTAAAATTTTGCAACTCAACTGAAAGTACTGTAAATATTCTTTTTCAGGTGGTCTAGGATGTAATTTAACACAGATAATTGATATAAAGTATGCCTTAAATAATGATCTTTGCATTTTAAGCCGTGGTCCAGGATTTTTCCTGTTAATTTATTATAAAGGTTCTGGAGCTTTAACATAAGATACTGGAAAATGTGTGACAAAATAATTAATAACAATTTTATTCTGAGTACAGTCAAGAATAAATAGGAATAAAGGTACAAAATTTTTCTTCACACAGGTGCAGGGTTCAGTCTCAGACACAAATTAAAGCAGTTTGCTATTCAAAGTGCGAGTAGATTACAGGATGGCTGTCACTGGATCTTCTTGGGGATGAAAGTTTTTGGTTTTTAAAATATAAAAAATGGAGGTTCCAATGATATCTTCCCATTACACATAATACTTTGTACATTCTGATACTCCATCAGTACAAATGAAATTTAATTTAGTCTTGCACATAATTTGAAGGAAATTTTTGTGAAATTTATTTATTTATTATTTTATCCACAGCAGAGTGTTCATTTCTGATTGAAACCATTACACTGAAATAGCACTGAAATGATATGGAAATGGAGCCTCAGGAAGCTCTGGCTATCTTTCATCCTTGTTGAACAAGTAACAGAAGCCACAAAGCATCCTCAAGGCTTCCTCAGACTGGGATCTGACAAAGACAGCAGTAGCGTGTTCTCAAGACTTCTTTGCAAATCTTCATATAGAGGAGACAGACAAAATATATATATTATACAGGAAATGTGAACTATGAGGATTCCCAAAAATGCAAGCTGGACTGTTGTACACTAGTAATTTTAGCACCTCAGCATCACCTCAGGAATTAGAAAAGAAAATTAGCTTAATCCTAAACCAGGATTGTGTTGCAAATTCTTGTAGGAAAATAACCAGGTTTTATATTTTATGCATTTGCTTAAAAATTAGGCATTAGAATAAACCAATGTGATTTGAAACAGGCACTGTTTAAAAAAGATACAGTAAAATACAACACTTTCAGCATTTTCAATAAATTTTGAAGGATTGCCAAATATTACTAATGAAATTTAGGTCTAATATTATTTTTCTGTATTCTGTTTTTTCTCAATTAGGCTTTAAACTTCTGAGCTAAACACAAATTGCAGAAGCAGAAAGAAAACAGATTTGTTATTATGTTCACATTGGTTCTGCCCCCAGATTCCAGCAAGGGTCTGTCACTTGTTCAGGGCTGGTGTTTGTTTCTATGGTAATTTGTCCTGATGCGCAGAGAGGAGGGGAACAATGGCACCGCTCCTGCAGGAGTGAGACTTCTCTGTGCTTCTGTCAGTGCTGTCTCTCTCAGAAAATTTAACGTGCAGGCAGTAACTACTACAGCAATGGCACACAATTATTAAGTGTTTGACACTAACACTTAAGTGAGACTGTGGTAGACACAGTCCTTGGCAATTATAAGAGTCTGTTTCTGTACAGAAGAGCCCACAACCTAAACAAATGAAGCAAATGGGAAGAAGGAGCACTCATATCTTAATTTTGCAGGTGGAGAACAAGAAGAAGACTTGTAATTTGTTCAAGACAACTTGTGAAGCTCACAGCAGTGACAGTAACCCAGGTCTCCAGAGTCTCAGAGTAGCAATGTACATTTAAGATCTTTGTTCCTCATTTTCAAAATTCTTTCATAGCTGCCTGCACTAACTTTCAGATTCAAAAACCTCCAGTGATGTTCCTATGGAGAAAAAATGCTGTTTTTTCAGCTTTTTGTGTTTGATGTTTCATAACATTAGGTACTTCCAAGCCTGTATTCACACACTGCTCATGCTAATGAATATCAGGATAGACTATGTTCAGGGCAGCTAAGTTAAACCAGTGTAAAATGTGTGAGGGTTTGTCTTTTGCTACTAGGCCAAGACAGCAAGTTTTCTCAGTACTAATACACAGTTTTAATTTTATTTCATCCACCAAAGCTAACAGAACACTCCAAGGCGAGAATTTAAAATTATTAATTACAATACTTTAAAAGATGAAAAAGAATCTGTGTGTGTCAGTCATTCTCACAGGGCAAGGAATAAAGAAAATGAAATGCACACAGGAATGAGTTCTCTATTGTCAATGATAAAAGTGATAATAGCCTCAAGTCAAAGCAAAATGACAGATGAAAGAAACCTATAGAACATTGCCTAAGGGAGATCCTGAGGCCGGTGCTCAGTACCACATATACACATGCTAGACTGATATTTAATGAAGCTCTGGTTGACTCTATAATGAATGTTGAAGGCTCTCTGGAGCATCAAACATCATTTAACACTGCTAGAAGGAAATGCTTTATTTTTGTTTGGTGTCAGGGTGTGGAGGCATTTTTTAATGTAATTTTTCAGCTCTTTCAATGAACAAACTTAATTTGGAAGAAGGGAAAAATCCCTTTATCATACAAAGAAAATTTATTTGAATGCTGTATTTGTAACATTTTTATGTATGTAAAATGGAAGAGGGAATAGAGCAGGGATAGCCTAATATGTTAATGAGTAAAATTAGACTGGTTTTGAAGTCTCTAGTATTTATGCTAGCTAGGGACTAGTCTGACCCCTGTGATATAAGTAGTAGTCAATAGATTTCTAAATCATGTCTGTATGGTTTGTGGTCAAACAGCTGAAGGTGAAAAAAGAAATTGAAATAGATTCTTACCCTTGATTTAATACGTATGTGGTGATTGTACTAAGTATAAATGTGTCTTCTGAAGACCTTTGGGACTGTACAACAAGACTAAGCCAGTAAATAATGGTTCAAGTTATATATTGGTAGTTGTGCTGAAGTGCGTAGCACTGACAGGCAGCATTTCCTGTCTGTTTTTATCTTAATCAAGATATCTATGTGCCTTTTGTGGTTCTCCGGAGACATTTTTTGAAGTTAACATCACTTCATCAGCTTTTGTCCAACTGACGGCCCAGATTTGCCTCTCTCCGCCTCCATTTCTTTCCAGCATACTAATTTCACTGTTGCTAGAATCAATTTAGGTGGAATATGGCTTAATACTGCCTCAACCAGCAATAGATAATGTTTGCATCTGTAAAGCTCAAAATGTATCAACCCCCTGAAGATGTAATAATAAATTCTTATTTCTGTTTTTTGCTACCTTGCCCAGGCATGCAGTGTTAAAGACACAAACAAAAAGGATTCTAAAAAAAAAAATCTTATTGACCACTGGCATGTGTTAGCCCATGTTTGTTATAATGGGGGAAAAAAATACCAGTATAAAGGAAGGAAACACCATGAGAGGGATAAGACCTTACTTACATACATAGGTAGTTTTCTACTGTTCCTCTCTTTGAAGTAATAGGAAGAGTGGGAAGAAAGTTTTCTACTACATTGTTAATTTGGCCTGCCGAAACAGCTACAAAACAGTTTATTTTGCAGGTTTATAGTAATTTCTAGAGTAATCATTAAAACATTGGCCCTTTCAGCTACTTATTTTGTGAGTTGAAGACGAGTTATTGGAAACCAACCACAATATCAGAAAAAAACCCATCTGGAGATCACTGAGTAGAATATTTGGAATATTGTATAGAAAAAATAAACAAGGAAGGAAACAGTCCCTCAGCATTTAAAAACATAAAACTATGTGTCTTTTGGGAACACATCATAAAAATCATTTCAATATTTATTGTCAGAAGAAACAGAAAGTTTCACTTTCTATTACAGAATCACAGAATGTTAGGGATTGG
>NW_010176424.1:16196-17780 GCF_000695765.1 Mesitornis unicolor | reverse complement strand
TATGTAAATATATATATATATAAAAATATTTTTTTTGCTTCCCAATAAAGTAAGCTCCCTCTCAGGGATTCTTCTGTTAAAAAGGGCATTTTTAATCATCAGAAATGCACAGTAAACTGCACTGATAGTCCAGCTAAATAATATAATGGAAATGGATAGAAAAATCACTTAGTAAAGGTTGCGGTTATTTAAGATGTTAATTTACCACTTACCCTGGGTGTTGCCAGGTCAGCAGGTGGGGAAGTTGGTTTCTTCCTTCAAAGCCATGCTGAATTCATCAGCTGTTTTGGCATTAGAGCCATACAGAAGGCTTAGGTGAATGTTTTGTTATCGTTCACAGTCTGGGCTGAATCTGACTTCTACTTTATGGGATAAAAAATGACAAATAATATGTAAATTCAGTTCGTTTTACTGCTTCTTTTCAAATTTCTAAAGAGACTTGAATTCCTGACATTCATGCAAGGTAAGCATAGCTATTGAGTTTTACAGTTGTGGAAACTGAGGCACAGAGGGGTTAAATAGTAACGTTTGTAAATATGGATGCCTAAAATGAGGCAACTCGAGCCCCATTTCTCCAAACAGCAGAAATTCTGTGCTCCTGAATTCACCAGAAAACAAGGAAGCTCAGCATATCATGGGGCAGGCCCTGGTTTGACACACTGAAATCTGAGGGCTGCAGAGCAAGTGTGTCACAGGTATGGTTCCCCAGCTTGTGGTCACAGAATCACAGAATCTTGGTCAGACCACTAGACCAGAGCACTCCTGAATGATTGCTGGGACCAGCATGTTGTTTCTAGTCCCATTTACGATTTGGGAATCTCAAATTTTTACTGATTTTTCCTCCCAACTTGCCTGCTCTTAGTCTGATCTCTTAACTCTTCCCCTGCTTTTTCATTTGTGAAAGGTCTCCTTACAGGCATGATCAAGTTCATTAAAAAGCTCTATAGGAACATAAAATATATTTTTGGTTTTGCTTCCTGGGATAGGATACCCTCTGAAAATTACTCATCAAGTCACATATTTGCTTTGCTCAGCACTATTCTAATAGAAATATTTATTGTTTATTTAGTCTTACAGAGGGCTCTGACATTCCCTTGTTACCAGAACAAAGTTGACTGGGAGCTTGGGGTGCCCAGGGAATCCAGGATTGTGGTCCAGAAGTTAAAAATGAACACTGACCTCTACACACTGAACTGTGTGTCTTTTGGGCCTTCAGTCAGGCCACCAGCACATTTGATTTTTCAGCACATCCTGAGCTGTGACGCTGTGTAGAGCTGTGGTTGTTCTGGGTGTCTGAAATACAGCAGTCTCTGCAGTTCACAACAAACATTCCCAAGCTGGGGTCCCCAGGGTGCAGATGTACCTTTGAAATGGTTGCAAGTTTGACCGAGCACTTATTAAACACCATTTCTGTCAATTCACAGTATCAGTTAAACAATATTGAGCTACTATTTCACAATTCTTAGAAAATCATCTCTTTCCCAAGTTACAGCAGAAAGAAATACCGCACACCCCCCCAGCTGTTTTCAAAGAGATTTCAAAAATCATTCAGATAATCAGACTTCAGTGCTGTAAAATTTTATC
>NW_010176424.1:0-16165 GCF_000695765.1 Mesitornis unicolor | reverse complement strand
TTTCCCTGGACTCAGATATGAACCTATTTTGCCAATCAGATAAAACTTCCCAAACTTTTTCCTAGCAGCATCAGTGGTTAACTCGATCTTACTGCAATGTAAAGGATTTTGTGCTACAAATAATTTTTCATAGAATCTGTTATGTTGGGTGAACTCTGGATAGATTATGTGTAAGAATATTTCCAGGAACATTAAGAGCATAGTGAAATGAAAATGACTTAAAAAGGATTTCTTTTAGATTAATAAAAGAGAGAATATATAATGAAAAGGACTGATAGGGAAATGTTTAAGTGTATTAATAGGCAGGAGACATACCTATTAAACAGAATAATGTCCATATTACCAGCCTCCTGTCCATTTTAAATTCTATATATTATTTTAGCTGTTGGGACTCCTTCCTTCCTCCTTGTGAATGCTGACAATTTTTACTTAGAGCCTGGAGCTAAATACTGCAGTGCCTCAAAATGGAAGATGAAACAGGCCAACAGGTTTTCTTTGTCTTTTGAAAAAAATGGAGTGTCATTTCTTTTCCCTCCACCTTTTGTGTTCCTCCCCCCAGTACACCCCTACTAGTATTAGCAGCTTTTCCTCCAAAAAAGCACTAGATGGTGCCCCTTTTCTTTGAGTGCAACAGAGCTCGATTTCCCAAGAGAAGTGCTACTGCCCTGCTGTGAAGATCATCAGGCACAAAAACTTGTGATGTCTCCTTGTCCCTTAGTAAAAAGCCCAAGATAAGTCTCTTTAACTTCGTTCAAGTCTTAAAATCTGAACTAGATGCATCTTTAGGAGCCCATCTTGTTACAGATAGAGAATGAGTCAAGACTTCAAAGATTTGTGAACAGTAAAATAATTTTTTAAAATGTGATTTCAAACCAAAAGGAAGAAAAAGTAGGGTATGTATCTCCCTTGCTGTTTTCAGTAGCCTAACAGTGCAGCATCAAAGAACATTTGCAGTATTCTTCGCTGAAAAGAAAAATTTTCAAGTCAAAGATCTTCAATTACATGGTAGCTGGGCACTCTGATTAATACTAATTTCTTAATTTTATCATGACCCTTGTTAATTTGAGAATTTTATTATGACTTTTGGACTTTTAAGTGACTGAGCAGCCTTTTTTAAATTGAATTGATATTGCAGTTCAGTATTTATATTTTGAAGTAAAGTGCCAAACAGGGAATATGGCCTTGCCTTGTATTCTGGATGTTCTGTCAACTTACACTGTATCTTTATTTTAAAAAAAATCTTATTAGTCACGGTTAGCAGATTGTTACCTAGCCTTTGAAACTGGAATGAATAATTGGTTGAAAGGATATTACTTACGTGCATTTGTATTTCTTTCAACATTGGAATAACTGTTTACATGGTACATGCCACTTCTGTGTTTAGACAGTTTATATATTATAGTCCCTTAACAGAAGAAACAGATAACATGACATTGAAACAAATTCAAAATCAACAAGAAATAAAATACCTGCTTGCTATAAATGAAAGTTGAGGCAGATATAAAACCGTGTGAAACCCCTAAAATTTAACTGAAAAAACCCCACTTTTAAAATTTGTTTATTTATGCATTTGAAATGGCATAAAAATAAACATTCTTTGAAGTCACCCAAGATTAATTAGTCCAGGTTTGTAATTTCTAACTGTTTTTGTAAATGGTCCTTAGAAAATTAGGTCTGTTGGCATCTGGGAACAAAAATTCAACTGGGAAAATAAGCTTTAATATGAAACAGAAAGAATTATTCCCATGCTCTGGCTGCCCTGTCATATGTCATGACATGTGGCAGGTTGACTGCTCATTAGTTCTATTTATATCAGTATGATAATACACCCCACTGAGTACACATGTGTTAAAATATTCATAAATTATGTTTAGTGCAAGCAGATATACATTACATGCCAAAAAAAGACTATTATTTAAAGACAAAACTGGTAAACAAACATGGAAAAGTCTTTTTAATGTTCATCCAGTACATTGTGTATCATCAAACTCACACTTAATTGCCTTTACTTGCAGACTCTGTCTCCAACAGTGCAATATCCAATGCACCTTTATATTTTTTAACAACTTGGAAAAGAAGCAGCTTTTACTGAAAGTAATTGGCATTTCAACAATTACTGTAAATTTCATGTTATCTCAAAGCACTAACTATAACAATTTGAAATATTTAAAATGAAGGTTTATTTTGACCTTCACATATTTTAAGGTACTTTTTAACACAGCTGAAAGCTCTACTCTAAATATTAAAAAATTCAAATGTAAACTATTTTTGGAGGAAAAAGCAATCTAGCCCCTAAAATAGTTAATCTTAGTTAATAGTAAATTTTAAGCAAAAAATAGCAAAAAACAATTAATCATACATAGCTCAGGATGTTTTATGTTACATATATATTTCTTAAACTTTTAAAATGCCTTTTACACAGAAAATTTTAAAATATTCTAGAAGTAGTTAATTTTTAATAGAATTGAAAGTATTGTCAGAATATTAAAATGGTTGTTTTATACATATGTCTTAAAATCTGTTCAGAATCATGGTTCTGTCCTACATGCAATCAGTTTTGAATTGCTCTTAGCACTGTGTTAGAAATAAGAAAAATATTTAGACACTTGCTTTTTATCAAACAGGAAGCCATTATGAATTGTGTTGAATTTCTTATTTTAAAATCCCTTAAAAATGTAATTTTAAATTTAAAAGTGCATTTCAGAACTTCAGAAATTATCACAAATTATTGTGGACTAATTGCACAGGTGTTAAAATCACTGCAAGTTTCAAAATTATTAACAGAAAGTATGATATGGTAAAAAAAAAAAGTATTTACAGTTATTGTGACAGCAGTTAGCCTCCTAAGTAAGTACAAACCAAGCTGGTTTTGGTAGCCTGTTAGTGCTTCACATTTGGAAAGTAATTTCAAAGCTTTTTAAAACATCAAATGTTGTAATGGGAGTGAGAAGGGAGGAGAATGTTGCTTCACCATGAAATTTTATAAAGATCTATGATGAGAGTCGGAGTTCATGTATGTCACAAAGGGCAAATAGTTACCCTGTTTCTAGTCAGTTTTAAGGGATCTGAACAGGAGCAGGATGAAGTGACTAACTGTAAAGCCTATATAACCTTTCTAATTACAAAACCACACTGTTTGTAGCAGCAGTGAAGCACATTGACTTCCTATAAAAGATGAGGAAGGGGCACAGGAGCGCGGTGTTACAAAGACATCTCTTCAGCATGTTTTGTAGGAATGATGGCTTGGCCAGATGTTTGTGGGCAAAAGTGTTGCCTTGTGAGTTTGGAGTTCCGCAGGACTGTCAAATGTGCCAGCCAAATTGACCACTGCCCAGCTGTACGAGTGGCTCGATTTTACCCATCAGTGAAATGGTTAGGAGGGGTTGAGAATTTTCTCTTTCCTTGATTGAAAAGGCTGGTTTGAGGAAAATAAAACTGTTTTGCAGGCAGGTATCAATTTCAAAGAAACTTTCATCAGAAGAGATTTGTCAGCCATCAGATGGAATTTCTGGTCAAGACAAGAAGGAGATAGCAAAGTTGGAGTATCAGGTAGCATGGTTGGGGGCACTCACCTGGAATGTGGAAAATCAAGGTTCAGGCCTAGGCACTTGAACGTGAGATTTACAAAGCGAGTGCCCTGAATGCTAGGCTTTTGAGTTGTTTGCTTGCTGTGCATTTAACTGTTTATGCAAAGTGGAGAGGTGCTAGCAGGAGATCCTTGATCTGACATGTCTCTGATGTGTCAGACTAGCCTGAGACCCAATGGCTAAGGCACTTGTGTGAGATGGGAGAGAGTGGCAAAGCAGGCAGCACTCAGTGCTTTACCTACTCAGCTTTTAAAGACTGTCTGTTTCATTCTTGTGTATAAAATGCAAAAAGTCTTAGTCCCAGGGAGGAATGGGAACATTTCTAAAATCTCATAAAAGCTTTGTAAAATGTGAAACCTGCTTCTCCCATCCGACCATTCTCCTCTTTGCCATAGAAACAAATTGCAAATATTCACTGAATTCCTGGGAGCAAACTGTGGCTCATGTAATACAATTTGTCAATTGCTAGAGAATTTACTGGATGTAAGCTTCATTGTAAGTATAAAAAATGTGGTCTCTTAATAAGACAGCTTTTAAAAATAAAACACTTTCTGAATTTTAAGAAACTTTGTAATAATATAAACAAGGCTTTTAATCTTGGTAATGGTAGCAGCAAATTATACCATCTCATTTTATCAGACAATAACAGTTGTAGTTTTTATCTTCAAAAACAGGTTGTGAGTGCTAGAGGGGAATAACTTTTCATAGCAAAAGCTAAGTTAATTTTGAGTTGTCTTATGTTGCTGGCAAAGAATCCTGTTGTTTTAGTTAATCTCTTTTTTCTGTTTTTGTTGTTTTGTTTTTGGGCTTTTGGGTTTTTTTCCCCCTAAAAAAAAGAAGTCCTTTCACATAGCAGCTTATTTAAATACAAAAAATCACATTAAAAAGACCTCTTATTATAAGCTTTCTGAAAGTTTGCTATGCACTTTCATGTAAAACTTGGCCTCAGTACAGAACTGGTGTACAATAATTTTCATCTGAGATTTGAACATATTGGAAGAACTAGAGCAGTTCTTTCTTCTATCCTGTCATTTTTTCCCTTGGAAATGATGAGCATATGGCAACCACCCTCACTGGAATCTCAAACAACAGGAGGGACCTTATTTCGATTCCTACATCCTGTCATCAGTGAATCCCATGATATTTTATTCTTGCAAGGCTAAAGATGTGATTCGCATTTGCCATAAGGACAGAGCTTAAAGTGATGCCATTTTACCACAGGAGCCCTCAATCAGTTAATTAAACATGATATAAATCACTGCATGTATTTGTAAAGTAAGATTAATATGGCAAAGTCGGAGTAATGAGGAATTCTCACCATTGTCTGAGTGTGAATCACTGATACTAAGATTACCCTTTTGAAACTAGATATTTTTGAGTGGGTTTTGTTGGCTTAATCCCTTAGACTGCTTTGTGCAACTTGAAACCCAGAGCTGTCATCTTTAGCCAAAATTTCAGCCATAACTTCCTCAGCTTTCACCCAGTCATTTAAATCAGCATTCATAATACTTCGAAAGATCAAGCCTTTCAGCATACCACAAGGCATCTTCATACCACCTGGGACACTGGCAACATGTTTAATAAATATTTCATTTCATTTCATTGTGGAGATTTTTTTTTTCTGGGGGATTTAAAGGGTACCCACAGCAGCACATTTCTTTTCTGTGGTCACTTAGGTTTACAGCCTTAATGAAAGGATTTTATTTTTTTTACGTTCTTGAAGTGCTATGGAGCCTTGTTAAACTACAGCAATTACAGACACACAAGATAGGTGCTCTGGAAAGATCAAAGCTCCCCTAAAGTCGGCTCTGTAGGATTCTGGAGCTCCCTTTGAAAAGCACTCAGTTTACAAAGTAGAGATGTATAAAAACACACATTAAAAATCCCATGTTCAAATAATGCTAAAGGCCTGACATTAGTTCATATAGAATCCCTGTTAGCTACTCTCTATTCACAGTAATTCAATGGAAGTAATTCAATGTTGAAGGATTGAACTTGCATCTCCCAGCTCACAGGAGACTACCCTGCCATCGCACTGTCTGCTGCTTCATCAGAAAAGGAAGGAAAGGAAGAAAAGATACGGTTGTGCTGCTGGATGTCAAAGAGCACAAGCAGAGAGTGCACAGACTCCAAAAGCCAAAGGACAAAGAGATGTACTGGATGCTGGTCCCTTTTCCACACGTCACCAGCAGACGGTTGTCTGAGCAGACTAAGCAGTGAGTGCTGCATGCTCGGAGACTGCATAATGTGCACTGACAGTTTGTGTACCTCTAGAAGTGAGTGATTTGTGTGTATGGGCCTTTCAAATTGCTATTCTCTGTTCTGGTGCCTCTGCCTACTGTTAGTTGATACAGCACTTAAGGGCTTGACTCTCTGAGTCCTAAGTCATCAGCTTAAGAGCATATAGAGCTGAGCCCTAAGGTCAGGGTCTTCTGTGACTGTTAAAGGAGACCCCTTGGCTCACCTTTTTGTCTGTCCTGATGGCCTTCAGAAAACCAGTAGATCCTGTGCAGCTGGAAGCACTGCCATTGCCATTGGAGTTTTGAAAGGTCTGTGTTTGCAAATGCATGAATGATGAAAGTAAAAAGGGTAACAGAAGAATCCCTGTTGTATTCATAACTTCTCTAAGCTGCAGGTGCATAAACATAAACATTTGAGATGTGCTAATCTCCTTTCTGTGCTCTTCAGTAAGTTAAAACAGTCAAAATAGAAACCGAAGTGAGGAACTCTATTTTGGAACTGAGACTGTTTCATCTGCGCTAGTGTTTTTATCTCATTCATGTTCTTTTTAAGTTCACAAATTCCAAAGATTTGCTTTTGATGCTGCAGCTAATAAACATAATTTTGATACTGGTTTATGGGTAGCTATTTGAGTTTTAGCCTAAAACTATGCATAAATTACCTTACAATGCCTTGAAGATGGCCTGTTTAAAGAACTTCACTTCTCTATGATCACTGTCAATAAAATTTTAATGATAAAGATTGTCATTATACCAAAATAGTATAGTACCGAAAGGATATCAGATAAAAGATATGTTTTCCTTTGAAGTCTTATGAGTAATCCTAAGTCTGTTATGATGGAAGATTTCTATTATAAATGGGTTAGTTAGAAAGAATGACTAAGAAGGGAAGAACAGAAATAAATATGATGAGCTAACCTTAGAAAGGAACCTGTATAGTGTGTAAGAAAAGTCTCTGGTGCTGGGTTATGCCTGTAGATAGATGTGCTGAGCATCTGCTATGATCATTTGTAAGTGTTGCCAGAGGCTGCAGGATTTCACCCATTTTTATATCCCTATATATTTCTATCTATCGGTAATCTATCACTCTGAACTCTAATCAGCAGGGGCTGGAAAGTAGTTGCCGTTTCTGTCCACTGAAATATCCTATAGCAAGACTGAACTGTCCTGGGTTTTTTACAGTTTTCTGTTTAGAGTTGCTTCCTTTTCTACTCTGGGAATCCATCACTCTTGCAAAACTTCAGTTACAGCTGCATTTACTTACTGTGTGGCTTGCTTTTATGGCTCTTCCAAACCTATATTACCTTTTACAAAACCTGCAACATATATCCCCATGTTCGTTCTTGTTCTTATTTTTGCCCTGTGGGTCATATTGCTTACTTATCCAGTGCTGTCAGACCCTGAATAGCTTTTCTTTACTTTCGCATTTCTTACATTGTTGTGTTTTGTGTTTTCTCTAACCTAAAATTCCTTGTCATTTACAATGAGAACTTGCAAAATGCAAACAGTTTACTTAGAGGATTAGAGTTGATGTGAAGGATTAATGCAGAGCTAAGGAATCTCTCTGCAAGATACTTGGCTCAAATCCAGCCTGCACAAGTTACCACAAGTTGTAGTGAGCAGAGAGAATGTACATTTTCACTGATTTGGGAGATTTTTGTGTATAATCATTCAAATCTTGAAATGGTTTTGTTTCAGTCAGATTTGCAAGTTTTTGGGGCTGAAGCACTACTGTAATTTTATTTCAGCATGCGCATCCAGGTAAATTTTACAATTGCTGCCTGTGCATTGAGGGAAAAGACACTTGGAGCTGGTAAGAAGTTAATGTGTGGAGCAGGAACGTTTGTGTGCATGTCCAGCCAGGAAGGAGAAACAGGACTTCTGTCCTCACAATCAGCACAGCTCAGCACACAAATAGAAAATTTGTTTCTGATCCATTTGTGGAATGGAACTACTTCCTTCCCAATCTTTTTGAATATTGTTGAAAAGATGGCAATTGAGGCATCACATCCTGCTCATAGGTTCTCTATAGAAATGTTAACCAGAATGGAAATCCTCAAAGGCATATGTCAGATTATTGCCTGTGCACTATCCTCTCGTATCCATCAGTGTTGGCTGGTGAGGTGAAAAATCCTATGTGTAGCTGGGAACTTAGTAGCTCAGAATGCCTGAGAAACCTTCCTTCTGGGAGTGAGAAAGCTGGGCAATATGGGAAGAGTAGTATGGGTTCCTTAAAGCAAATTTGCAAGTGACTAAATATTCTCAAATTCCTAGTGCTAAGCAGTCATTTCCACCAGACAGTAGTACTAAATAGTACACTTAATACTAAGTAGCAAAAGGTGGCATAGTTACAGATGGAATATCCCAAGGATTAGAGGTCAAAGATTAAACTTTCTTGCTGGGCTAGTTGTAGAGCAGCCTCTGATGATCCAAATCTTTGATATAAAAGTGAAAAAAAAATATGAGCTTGAAAGCTATAAGAATCTGTTTATGCTTTATATGAAATTTGTTCTAATTTCGTGTCACCTTTTTTGTAGTTTTGTAAACCTCCTTATTGTAGGTTTATGGGGCTGCACTACAGGGACATATACCTGAATTTGCCCTGAAAAGAGTCAGTGAATGAAGTCAAGACTGCTCTATTACATTGGCTGGAGTGCATTGAGGATCTGACCCGACTTTGGTATTTGGTGGTACTGCTCAAGTAGGCTGTAGTGGCTTTGCTTTCCCTTGTAATTTCTTTGTAGCATAATAAAAAGCTCTTTAGAACACTGCTACATAGACTAATATAGAAAGCGCTTGTGATGCTTTTCTACACAGGGAGTTTAGTACTTGGATGCAAGAGCAAATTGATTGCAGGCAATCCTGTGCTTGAGTACCCAGGAGTGAAAGGAATGATTACAATAACCTCTGGGATTTCTTCTCAGAAGTGGTTCCTGAAAACACCCACACCCACAAAGTATTGGGCACAACAGAGTATTGTTTCCTTCTGATGTGGAATCAGAGAAACATATTTTACTTTGGGAGGTGGGAGGGGTTGAGAGGGAGATGAAACTCAAGAGACATTAATGTTTAATGTTTTTAATTTTGTAAAATGAACAACAAAAAAGGATATGGTTTGTGAGTGCTTCTGAGATTGTTTAAACTCTGGCAGCTTGCTGTCAGATGAGATGCTAAAAGCCAGGAAGAAAGACACTGAGGGGCATACTGGGAAAACTGCTGCTATCTCACCTTTGGCACTGTGATCTGATGGACGAGTGAAATAATGATGAAACAGGTTTGCCATGCATTGCTATGGTCTCCATGAAATGTCTCATTTATGGAGGGTTCTAGCTGTTACAGAGCTTATTTTCCTGGCCAGCCCGTGGGATAAGGACTACATTAATTGTGCCTTTGCTTCACTTACCTTTTCCAGATTGCCCTCTTCTGCCCTGACAGAGAACATGTCTGTGGCTCAGGGCTTCCAGGCAGACAATTCAGTATCTCTCAGGGATGGGGAGTAATTCCTGGAGGACATTGGCACCTGCTCAGCTTACCAAGAGTGCATTAACCCCTGGTAAATGCTGAAAAGAGTAATTCAAATTATACAGGCTAGAGCAGCATCTGTATGTACACTGCACAAAGGTGCTCAGGAAACACCACTGCTTTTCTGTGACAGAGACTGAAACTTCGAGGCGAGGGGAGCAGCAGATATTTTGAAGGGCAAAGTAAATTCAGAAAAAAATATCAGATTGTAATCATACAATTAGTTGATTTCAATAAAATATTTAAAGATAGGTCTCTGATATTTTAAAATAGTAGATAGGTAATATCAATGTTGGTAGTTTAGCATGCTATAAAATAAAAGCAAAGCAAAAAATAGAGATTAGAATTACTGATCTTAACAGAATTAAATTATTTTGCCTTTTCAAAGTGTGGCATTGAAGCTTTTATTGTGAAGCTGATTTTTTGGCAGAAAAAAATTGCTGATATTTCTTACTCCTCTTTGAGGCTGACTGATTGCTTTAATTTGTAGGGTGTATATGCTTAAAGTGCTCAGGTTGGTAGTATCCATCTGGTGCATACAACTCTCAGTGGTCAGGGCATTATAATACTGTGCCTCACTGGAGATCTTCCTGGAAAGGGATATAGGAGTTGCTCCAGCACAGCTTTGACACCAGTGAGACTGTGCTAAAGGAACAGATGTTACTGTAGGTGAATAATAATCTGCTGTTATGGGGGCGAGGGGTTGAGCACACTACAAATGAACAGCTCTGAGGTTATTTAGGTGTGTGCTGGTTTATACTGTGCCTTCATTTGTGCCATCACTTCTAGGAGCTGTCTTTGTTGTTTCTGTTGTGATGAAGCCCAAAACCAAGATCAGGGACCCCTGCAAGTCATTAAAACCTGCAAGTAACTTGGGAGGAAAGGAGCCTGTCTCTCTAGAGCTATCTGCTATGTGGAGGGGACCAGGTTTCTCAATGAAGAGCTTTCTGTGGGGTGAGAGTCTGTAGCTTGCTGAGCCCCTTACTCACTTACTCCCCGGAAACTCTGTGGGAATGTGAAAGATTTAAACAAGTATGGCTCAGACAGTACTCACTTTTCTGTATCCCTCCCCTTTTGCTCTGGGCCCCATGTTTGAGGGCCAGGAGTTGCTGGGACAGCCATTCCTGGGGGGTCAATGAGGTGCTGCAAATATTTGTCATCCAGGACATATTAATACAGGAATTCATATTATTCCTCTGGCAAGTGCTGAGCAACATACAGAGGATAAAACATTGCTGGTATTTGTTTTACAGTGGGCTAAGGACAGAGAGACTCCAAAAAGTTGGCTACAGTAATGTGGGGATTTTATCTCTCTTTTCAAGGTTACTAACTACTGTTTTTTTTCTCCCAGGAGTAAGTGGAAAAGCACCAGGGTCACTACTGGCATGGTTTACTGCCTAACCCAGGAAAAGCACTGTCCCCAGCTGGGGTAAAATCAGCTTGTAGGAATAAAGACATTTCATTGGTTTTCTCTTGCAATTTCTGCAACACTAGTATCTCCAGTCTCTGTATTTGATGACTGTTGAAGATACTTTCATTGTATTTGGATGATGTCAGTTCCTTATATTGACAGCCGCTCACTGCAGCATTACTGAAGAGCTATTGTTCGTTAGGGCAGGCCTTAATCAATAGGTGTATGTTTTTCAAGCAATGAGAGAACAGCTTAGATTCATAGAAGGGGAGTTTTTAAAAAGTGCACTGTGACTCCTATGAATTAGCATAGTTCAAACTAGTATAATTCAGAAAAAGGCCTCTTCAGCAAATTAAATTTTATGTCACCATTTCTGGTTGGTCTCACTTGCCATACAAATTCTGAATGGCAGTGCAGGTGGGAAGTAAACCTGAACTTCTCAGTATGAGGGTGGCTGGTATTCAGCTACCGCAGTGACAGACAACTTAGGAGGAAATGATGGAATAGATTAAAAATTATTAGAATAGATTAGAAATATGGAATTAGAATCCAAAATCTAGGTTTTGGTTTGGAACTCTATGTCAAATACCTTTCAAACTATATTTTAAAGTGAAGCAAAAGATAGGATCAAAAGGAACTAATTTTAGCAACCATTAGACCTAAAATTAAACCTGCAGCTCTGCTCAGTTTACAGACATGTACTAGCATGTTAGACTGCTGCTCTGCACTGTAGCAACAAGCAGGTTGAACACCAAAATGCTGTAGTACTGTTTCTACTTCTTTGGCCAGTTTGCCACTGAAGTTCTTTAAGACCTTTAAATCCCTAATCCCATCAGCTATCTCACCATTCCTGCAGCATAAAGTCCAGGTACTGAGCACTGCAAAACTTACCATATGAGTACAGCTGCCTCTTCTCAATAAGCAGTGGCTGTTTAAAGATGATTCAGAGCATGACCAAAAATAGAGACTAAACTTTGAAAAGTCCAGCTTATTGCTGGCCTTTTTTGCTTTTGAACTGACAGCTCTGAAGGGAAGTAGAAACTGGTGTAGAGAGTGAAAGCCTGTATCAGTGGCTCTGTTCAAAGTGTGTGACAGATCAAAGAAGTCAAGAGCTAAGTGACAGCAGAGCTGTCCAGAAGGAAGGAGATCTTTCCCAGACTGAAGAAACTGGGTCCATCTCTCCAGCACTTGCCAGAAGACATTATGAGGCTTGTCAGTCCAGATAGCTCACATTTAGGTAAACACTTGTGTTTCCTTGCTTTGGATGGGGCATTGCCTTTTCGGAGTGAAAATCCAGCCATGAAATGCTTTCAGACCTATGGATCTTCTCCAAAGGAAGCGCTCCTAATCTGTCTGCCCTGGCTCCTCTTCCTGCAATAACCTAATCAGATCTCCAGAATGAATCTCATAAATATAGAGCTGGGTTAAGGCACAAATACTCTCTGTTGATTTAACAAGCCTCTTGCTGTTTTAACCTAATCATGCTGTTTTGTTGGGTTTACCTTGCAAGGGGTCCTGTGTTGTGTTTCCACTGTGGCCAGCTAAGCTTGCTTTGTTGTCCTATATTTAGTGTTTTGACTTTACATGACCCTGACACTGTGTGGGGGGAGGAGAAGGAAAAAATACATTGCTGATGGCTAATCCTATGCATTGCTCAGAGACTGCATCCACTCTAGCAACCTTTTTTCATGGTAATATTTTTTGTTAGCAGTAAAAGGATTAATTCTAGAAATCAAGCTCTTTGATTATGATAAGCATAATAAATATCTTAGACAAATTGCAATCCTTTTAAGAATATTAGTAAATGAAGACCTTTGCTCTTCTTGGCTAGGCTTGAGTCTGCTGGTACATGCATTCATACCATCTGCACTCTGTGCTAATACAACTCCTTGTTGTCTGGTCTTCCTGGGAATGCATTATATAGATTGCAGCTGGTTCAGAATGCAGCTGCCAGGGTCACGACTCACACTAAGATTAATCATTATGCCTGGTTTAGCTTCATTACTTTGACTACCCATTACATTTAACAGAGATTATGAGATGTTGCTTTTAACTTACAAGGCTTGGACTAACACCTACTCACCTCGGCAACATGCTTTTATGGTATGTTTCTCTTGGTAAGTCTCCTAGAGCAGCAGAGAGTGTCTCTAGATGCTGTGTTTTCAGCCTGTGGAGAAAACCTTTCAGTGTTATGTGGATGAAGAGGCATAGTGTGGGATTCTCACATCTCTTGAGTTCACTTCTCTGATGTGGACTGATTCCTTCCCAGTGCGTGCTGTCAGTGCAGAACTTCTTGCCAGAGAAAACAGTATGATGCAGAGGAGGATGAAAACATCACTACCACCCCATACATAATTAACCTACCTAGTTCTCTGGATTTACTGCCAGGTATTTCAGGTGATAGCCATCCAAATAAGTATGGTTTCCTAAGAAGGAAAGAGAGCTAGTGCGAGTACTTCCACTGTACATGAAACTAAGATCATGAAACAATACAACATTTCCCAACAGAAGCCTATAACATAAAATTCAGCTAACAGAAATGAACGGGACTCTTAACTTTATATTGCCCAAAGCTGAGCCTCTGAGGCCTTCTCAAGAATAGAGTGGCAAAAAGCCAAATGTACAGAAACCATTTGAAGGACGATTGACTAAACGTGCCTGTGGTATTCCACATCAGAACTATGAAGAGGAAACTTGAGGTTATCTTTTTTATGTACATATGATTTAGGTTCCTGCCCCTAGGGTGCAGCAAAAGCTATTGTTGCTAAAGAAAACCTGATTGCATGTGTATAGGGTAGAAAGTAAGAAAGAAATTATTGAAATTATTCTACGTGCTTTAATTACTTTATAATGTTGTGCAGGCTTCTACCTCACCAAGCTGCTGCGCCCTGAATACTGTGAAAAAAAAAAATCACTATATCAGCAGAGGATTTGACAACCGAGTGAAAAAACACCCTTGTTTAAGGGGAGAAACAAATTTTCAGAGGTTTCATTTGGCAGAGTATGGAGAACTAGGGCTTGTTTCTCTGATGAAGAAGTTCTGTTTTCTAATGGGCATCACAGCCAGAGGTTAGTTGCTTGCCAATTTTTGGGAGAAGGTCAAACTTCCTAAAAAGTGCCTTGTGGCAATGGACTGGCTTTATCTTGCTTAGCGGGAGTCTGTTTGCTCTTGGCAGCCTCTTCTGTCAATGATAAGAGGGACCCTTCTTCTTGAGGGCCACTGCCAGAAGGTATGTTCAGCCATACTCTGCAGATATCCATTCCTCATCACTGACATCAAGATTTAGAAAAGAAGCACCTCAGGCTGGTAGCTAAGACTGAGCTAGAGGAATCCAGTTTGCAATATAAATATAGTTTAGACCTATCAAAACCATGCGCAGCAAAATCAGATCTGGGTTGGGTTCTCCTGGTTAAGCATTTGAAAACTACCAGGTCTAATTTGCTGCTCTGAAGGCAGTTGGTGCAGAGAGCAGAAGAGCAGTGCTTTGCCCCTGTAAGTGAACAGACTGTGTGCTCTGAGCAAAAAGAGAGAGGCCCCTTGAGAGCTCTGTTTGAGAAGTCCTCATGGTAAAGCCAGGAAGAGTCCTTTCATCCAACGAGAAGAAATCTAGCTCACACAGTTCACCTGTGAGGCTGCTTCATTGGGAGGATAGAGCTGCAAGAGCCAATCTGGCATCAGGCTAAGCTACAAAACCTGGGGAAGCCCTACCAGGTATCTTGTCTGGTTAGGGACTAATTTTCTTGCTCTGCTTCAAGGTCAACTCAAGTCCTAAGTGTGGGAGAGGAAAGAGCACCTTTGGGTGGTGAGTGTGTAATGAAGCTCTGCTCACTTATGATTTCTCAAATGTTTGTTGGCAATTAATAGATAGCCCTTGAGAGAAAAGGGTCAGGAATAGTGCTGCTGTCCATCTTGCTTATTTAAGATGGGTGTTGTCTTTCCTGAGTTTTACAATTCAAAGTGTGGTAGCTGAGGTCTAGGCTCAGTGACTTGTCTCTTTTACATCCTTTATTCTATTATCTTAAATTTTTGTGGGTTTTTTTTAAAGGTCTCAAAATGATTTTGTTGTGCTTGACTAACACTTAGCCATACATTTTTGCATTGGAATTCTGCAGTAAGTGTTTCTAGTAAGAACTACAGGGCTGCTTTGATGTAACAACTTTAGAAATACTGAAGACTCTTTCATGCAATGCATCTGACTTAGGTTTTTTGCAAATTCAGTGCTCCCTTTGATTTCAGTCCTTCCAATGTTTCCTGTATTTCTGGGTACACAGTAATTCCCTACTCTTACTGTATTGGCAGATGTATTTTATGTAGTGATATAAAAGAATCATTTGCTTTCAAACCAAAACTGTCCTCCTTCTCCAAGAGCTGAATGTAAGGATACTGAAAATGTAGCTTCTGTTATAGTCACTATATACAGCCATATTTCTTAGTATCTCACCTCACCTCTAACCTTTTGAAGTCTATATTTCTCTCTCCATATTTCATGGAAAATATTTCAGTTGAACCTCTGATTCCTGAAGAAATGGTAGGGTGCAGGGTTCATATCAGTTGTTTTAGAAGCTTATGTATATTATATGTATGTGCATAGAAGACTTAAAGGTGGAATTGTGTGCAGTTGTTAATCTCCAGCAAAATATGCATTAAGCACTGAGTCTAAGCACGGAGGTGAGAAGCAAAGATCAGTAATTTACCTTGGCATCTAAGGGGCATGTGACAGGAGGCCATGCGGCAACTCTACCATCAGCAGATTTCCATGGGATGAATCTTACTCTACTCTGGATTCCTCTGAGATCTGCCTGTAAACCTGAAATTTATAGAGTTGAGTGTTTCTGGGGTGAATTATAAGCCCCTGCACCTGAAAAATATGTTGGTGATAACCCAGGCTCCTCCTGTATGTTTGAACCTCCTTGTTGCCTTTTTGTAGCTGAGGAAGATCCTTTTCTCTTTGACTACATGTTGGTTTTGCATTATATTTAACAGCTTGCTATTGTGCAGTTATAAATTAATAAAGCAACAACTTCACATGCAGCCAAGAGGCTGTGCACTTCGGCTTCTTTTAATGTGATCATTTTGGAATTGGAAGAAAGCATGATGTTTATTAGATGATGTTTCTTTAAATCCCTTAAGATTCAGATTTTCAGCTCAGTCCTCGCTAGACCTCTTTGTAGGTCACTTATGTGCGATACCCTGTTTGTACCTATGATTTGGAGATGTCTGTATTCAAGTGACCTAAATTACATTGAGTGGGGGAGGCAAGGATTGGGGGATGGTGGGAACCAGTCTGTCTGAAAATGCAACAAAATGCAGTTCTCTTTCCTGAGAAAACTAATTCAGAATCAGACTGGTTTAATAAATTCCCAAAATATAAGGGATTACAGAATCACAGAATCGCTCGGTTGGA
>NW_010176423.1:0-1681 GCF_000695765.1 Mesitornis unicolor | reverse complement strand
CGGCGGGGCTGGTGGGGCCGGAGCTGCACGAGAAGCTGCTGTCGGCCGAGAGGGCCGTCACGGGCTACACTGACCCCTACACTGGCGACCAGATCTCCCTCTTCCAGGCCATGAAGAAGGAGCTGATCGTCAGGGAGCACGGCATCCGCCTGCTGGAGGCCCAGGTCGCCACCGGCGGCATCATCGACCCCGTGCACAGCCACCGGCTGCCCGTGGAGGCTGCCTACAAGCGCGGCTACTTCGACCAGGAGGTCAACCAGATCCTGTGCGACCCCTCTGAAGACACCAAGGGCTTCTTCGACCCCAACACCCACGAGAACCTCACCTACCTGCAGCTCCTGCGCCGCTGCGTGCCCGACCCGGACACGGGTCTTTATTTCCTTAATGTGTTTAGAAAATAATTTTAAACCCTTTTGGATTTATTCTTTGTTACTGCATTTTTTAAGAGTTTAGATTTGTGAATGTTTCTTTGGCTGCTGGTGTTTTTCTCTGGGATTTTTTATATCCTTTTCTAAAAAATTCTAGTACTGCTCTGAGAATTTCCTTTCTGTTCTCTTTTCGTTTCCATAGCCTGCCCACATCATCATAGCTTTTAAGCGACTCCTCCAAGTGTTTTTGTATTGCGTATCGAGCCTTTGTCCTCTGTAGTCTTTCAGGACCAGGAAAGTGAGCCTGGGTTATCTCAGGTCAGTTTTATCAAATAAGCCTTCTCATTTTCTTTAGCTTTAAATGGAAGTATGCCTTTTTGTGGCGTATGACTTCTATTGAGAATGGGATTTTTATTGTCCTTCTAGGCTGTTTTCTTTTGCATGAAGAACACCTTTTTTCTTCGCAGAGCTGCAGGGCACTGTTAATGTTGCAGGTTTTCAAGCGTGAATTTTGCGTGGAGAGCGTATTTCCATGTAGGCACTCTGTCAGGGGGGTGATAGGTGTTCCTGTTGTGGGCTGCATTGTCCGTACCTGCTCCCAATGCCTCGGTCTGTCGAGTTTTTCCAGGGTGTCAGGACTACAGATACGCGGTGCTTTCCACCCCTCCAATTCTCCATGGATCCTCTGCACAGAGCTGTGCTCAGGATCCACACACGAGCTCATACTTTACATTCCTGTGCTGTATTTCTAGTCTATCCAGAGCATCCGTTCCCTCTGGCTGGAGCCTCTGCTCATTTCTCAGCTCCCTTTGCCGTCCGTCCAGTGTCCTGAGCTGACTCGGACCACGTGCCACGCTCCTGAAGAGGGGGCAGCCCCAGAACCACTCTGCCGTAGAGTTCAGGGCTGAATAATTCTACTACTGTTTAATAGTAGGAAATCTACTCTCCTTAAATGCATTACCTTGGGCTATTTGCCTTAATTAACCCAGTAATGTCCTGGCAAATGGACTTTTTGCCACAGGCTGCATAGCTGATAGCTGGAAGCAAGCGTAGATTACTTGTGGAACTCCTCACCACAACCTGCTCTGCAGCCCAGAGATTTGCATGGGCTCAAAAAGCGTTGGGGACAAATTAATAGGAGAGAAGCCCATGGAGGGTTGTTAAATGCAAAGACACACCTCTGTCTCAGGAGATCCCCTTGGCCACAGGTAACTGAAGATGGAAGATCGGGGAGGTGTCAGTACAGGCTTGCTCTGCTATTACGTACTTTATGTTGACTAATACAGAATCACAGCGTGTCAGGAGTTGGCAGG
>NW_010176422.1:0-1239 GCF_000695765.1 Mesitornis unicolor | reverse complement strand
CTGGGGAACACCTCTTGTGACTGGTCACCAAATGGATTTAGCGTCATTCACCACAACTCTCTGTGCTCGGCCATCCAGCCAGTTTTTGACCCAGCAAAGTGTATGCCCATCCAAGCCATGCCCAGCCAGCTTCACTGTATACACTATAGGAACTAATTTAAAAATCATGACCAACAAGTAAAATAATTTCAGCTCATTGTGACATCCTTCCTTGTAAGAGCCGGCCCCAAATCATCCCCTGTAGTAGAACTACAATTCATTATTTTCAGGCAGGAATAAGCATGAAAAGCCAACATCTTTAATTTAAATAAAGGTAATTATTATGTATTTATGACTATAACTTCAGCAATGGATGTCAATTTGTGCACTAACAAAGTAGAGATAGCCAGTGTGAAATGGACCAGTTGATGCAGCTCGTGTACACCTAAGCAGCAGATGCTAAGTAAATTCCAGGGGTAATGCTGTTCTCCTGAAATGACTGACATTTACAAGGAGAATTGAGCCTTTAAATGTTCAGTAGGCATAACGTGGGATGTCATCATGTCTTTTCGTTTTCCCAGTATTTTTCTGCATGGTTCTCCTTTGAGTTGTCCCTCTACTGGGTTTGTGTAATAATTATAGAATTGTTACCATCTGATAAGTGACCTGCTTTATAGATAAGGCAAAATTTACTTTATAGAGATTAAAATGTACTAAAGTCAACATATTTTAAAAGAAGTTGTCTCCCAATCTCCTTATTTAATTTTCTGCAGCTCATCAAATTTTACATTAATGAAGTAAGCCGTGACTTTTTCCCTAGTAAAACAGAGACAAAACTGGTCTAGCAGAGAAACGGTATTTTCCACCAGAAACGTACAGCAGTGACTTTGCTTCAAGAAAGCTGCTTTTCCCTGACAAATGTCACATTAAGTTTTCAACCTCTCAGAAATCCTCAGTTTATTTATAATGATAAGTATGAACCGTGATTCATAGCAAATATTCAATTAAGAATATTTGATGTTACCTCTCTGGATCACCAAATAGTCGCATCACAGGGTTAGCACACTATCATTTTCATTATTTCAAATTACCAAGATACTTACAGACATACAGTGGTGCTGGGAGCCTCTGGCCCTTGCATCCTCTCATGCTGGGCACTCAAGAACCGTGGGGAACAGACAGGCCCCCGCCAGCAGCACTTCTGGGCGATGCGCTGGCTCTGGTACCACTGACAGTCGGCAGGCACCCACCGGGCTGGGT